>NW_021319099.1:1722918-1758067 GCF_001605985.2 Dendrobium catenatum | reverse complement strand
GACCTCAAGTTTCTCAGTCGGCTTTTCCTCGCCAACAGTCGTAAACTTCACCGGCTATTATTCCTCGTTTGCTCTTCTCACCAGCTATAAAATGTTTTTTGGAGCGGGAAATCCTAGAAAGTATATATTCGTTGTATTTCATTTTAAAAAAAGAGCGTAATTTTCAGACTTAAATTGGAACATGATATTTGTCGCGTCAGGGCTAGCAAAAAATAAATAAAATAACGAAATTGTAAATTAATATCCACGTAGCAAAACAGTGTTGATTGTATTGACTCCATGTTACTACTCGTTCCGGCACCGAATAAAAATTAGTACCGAGATCCCCAGCGGTCGAACTCCTCAACTTTACGAAAAAAAAAGTTGGTGGAGTGCAAACATATTATATTCCATAAATTTTTGACTAGTATATTTTTAGTCTAAAGATATGATTGTAATTGAAATTCCATTATTAGGAATTTTCCTTAATAATCTCTCGCTCAAATTTGCGTCATGCCAAACTGCTATGATTATGCTTTTCAAACAAAATAACTAATTCCTTTTTAAATATGGATTATTAGAAAATGGAGATTAAGTGCAAATAAGGACCCCTTTGACCTCGTTTGAAATTTCTGCATTTGTTCATACTTTTTAGGCCGTATTTATCGTTAGCTTCAGGTTTTAAACTGTAAGAGTTTTTTTTAGATTATTATATTTACATCAGTTTTCATTTAACCGACCTCGCAAAAAGATATAATACTAAGAAGCAAAGCAAGGGTCCAATTACGAATTTTACTTGGCACGAGTTCACCAAGGCCGGCCAACGTGCTGAAACGAGAACACGCTTCTTACGACTCTTGACCATGCGGATTATCCCGCCTGCGACTCCAATATTACCACCGTCCATTTCCAACGTCCAGATATACTCACCGTCCATTGTCCAATTGCGCACAATCGCTATCGTCCATAACGGTTGTCTTGGTAGCTAGTTCTTTTGGTCGCATTGGCGGGCGAGTGGACGTGATGATAAGGTATTAACGCGTCATTTGTTTTTTACTAGAAATGAAAGAGATATGCTCCGCTTGAACCCGGGCTCTGGTTTTTTTGCCAAGAAAAAAATCAGAAACTAAAAAAGAAAAAAAAAAATTTACGGCCTGTGGTTTTTGCTCTGCCGCGTGTTCCCATTTCTAAAATTTCTTTCGCAGTGGACAGATTACTCGTGCCAGAATTAGCACGGCGGTGAGGAAGATTATCGCGGCGCTGGAGCAAGGCGGAGAATCCGGCACACCCGTCGGCTCTCGAAATCCTTTATCGAACCTCACTGTTGCCTTATCTCTGCCTCGCTGTGAGTTTATGCCGAATATTCTCTCTCGCAGAGCCCGCCAGCGTTATTTGTACTTGTTTTTCGTATCCTGAAGACTGCTGCGGCGGAAACCTTCGACTCGTCGCTGGCAAAATCTGTGAGTTTTAAATTTTTTTGTTCCGTCAAGATTCAACGTTTTCTTCTTTTATGCGCTTGATTTTTGGATTGCCCTAATTGAGATTCTGAGGAAGCCGACGATTGAGACATCGTTTCGCGATGCTGACTCTTTTTCGCGCGCCACTATGGATTGCAGCTTTTTTACTATTTATGCTGAAGCCAAAGGTGGCGACTGATGTCTAAGAGAAAGGGTGTTCGTGATGATCATCAGGATGAAACCAGGCGGACTCTTACGGTTCGGTTTGGCAGCTGCCTGGCCGGAATTGGATTCTTAGGGGTCAGATTCCGAACTACCTCATCTTGCTGATGCCTGGACAGATAGCTGAGAAAGGAGAGAAGGTTGTTGATGACTTGAGGTAAAGGGGGTTTTCGTTGAAGAAGCTGAGGATTTGTTTTTCTTTTTAGATAACATGTGCGTTATGGCGTTTTTATGATTGTGAAGCCGCTCGCCATCTGCGCTTAAGAAGGAATTGGTGGGCTGAATTTTGCGACGGATTTGCGCAAAAAGCCTTTCTGCTTCTTGTTGAGGAACAACAGATGGTGGAGCCTGTTTGGGAATTCGTATGAGGAAGAAGAGGCACGCCAACCATTGGAGCTATCAAGCTGGCGCAGAGACCCTGAGGTTTGATTCATTTCTGTCACTGCCAGTTAATAAAGTTTCTATTGGGTGTGTTTAGTAATTTATGTATGATGTTATTCTACTTTTGTGCTGTTTAACTACAGACGAGTCCTCCACAGTATCGAACCAGTCTGTATTGAGGGATGCAACGCTCTGAACTTGTAGGACTTTTCTGATGATGAGTCCGAAAAGAACAATGGGATGATATCTTTTGTATGCAGGCGCATTAAATGCTGTTACCGGAACAATGACGGTTCATTGGTTCGAAAGGTAG
Organism: Dendrobium catenatum; assembly: GCF_001605985.2. Lineage (NCBI taxonomy): Eukaryota > Viridiplantae > Streptophyta > Magnoliopsida > Asparagales > Orchidaceae > Dendrobium > Dendrobium catenatum. The sequence goes on along the minus strand of NW_021319099.1, from coordinate 1,755,715 downwards.
ATTTCTGTGTTGCTACAGACTGTAGCTACGAGGGCCTATATCTCCTACTTTTCCTCATTTGTTTCTTAAGCATGTGTTGCAGTTCCCCGTCTTCTGCAGTGATAGGGAGTACACCATTGGGCGAAGGATTTGGGAAGTGATAGGAGCTTATTATTGAAACGTGACAGAAGGTATGTTGAGTAAATACAGTCGACTGGTCTTCCAAGAGAGCCGAACTAGTTAGCTGTGATAGTATGTAGTGAGGGGCCTGCGCTCATGTTTTTTTAAAAGCATGCTGAACTTATATTAGGGGTTGGTTGGTACACCAGATGTAGCTCTACGTCCAGAGTCCAATAAAATTGCGACACTTGTCCTATACATATGGATATTAATGTATGATTTGTTTTTATTTTTTTCTTGCTAGGCCGACCGACCTGGCCCAAAATATTCCGATTCAAATTTAGGGTTTTGAAATTGACGCTCTTTTTTTAAATGAAATACCATGAAACGTTTATATTATTTTAGGATTTCAACTCAAAAAATATTTCATAGCTTCTGAGAAAGAGGAAACAAGGAAAAACCGGTGAAGATGGCGCTGGTTTGGAGGAAGAAAAGCGATGAAGATGACACTCTGTAAACGTCCATGAAGTGGAAAACAAATAGCTGAAGTTGAAAGAAGAACAAGTTGAAGGAATGCTAGTTTTTTATGTACATTAAGGGAATATGTTGGGGATTCCGATGTGTTCTCCCACGAGGGGAAGGGGTCCAAGGGGGCAGCGCCCCCTAGTGGGGTTCGACCTGAAGTTTCGTTTGTTTTCAAAGTTTGCAAGTTGTTTATACTCCATGATTTGCAGTAGTAAAGCACAGTGCTTATATGCCCTTGTGGGAGAACACATGCTTCTTTAATATTTCTTTTCATTTTAAAGCATTCTCAACCTTTTCACAAATATGTGTTACATAAATTTTAAAGCTTTCGCTACTTGTTTATATGTTGTGTACCAGTCATGTTGATTCAGATGTAATAAACAATCATATTGCCTCTAATGTAAAAAATCTAATTAAGAAATACATAGTTATTTAGAAATATCAAGCAGTATTGAGTAGTATTTATTAAGAAATATCGGGCATTATCGGGCAGTACCGAATGGTACAGAGCATTGTACTAAGAGTTCATCGGTATAAACATTGAATTGATATTAAGGGAAAAATTATGTTCGGTACCGCTGTGTATCAATCATATTGATTCAGATGTAAGAAACAATCATATTGATTTGGATGTAAGAAATCTCATTAAGAAATACATAATTATTTAGAAGTACCAAGTAGTATTTATTGAGAAATATTAGGCATTATCGAGCAGTACCGAGCGGTACCAAGCGGTACCGAGCAGTACTAAGCTGTTCCGAGCGATACTGAACTGTGCCAAGAAGTACTGAGCATTGGTGCCAAGCGGTACCAAGCAGTACCGAGAAGTACTGAGCATTGTTACTGAGTAGTACCGCTCGTTACCGAGCAGTACTGAGCATTGATACTAAGTGGTACCACTCGGTACCGAGGAGTACCGAACAGTACTGAGCGGTAATGAGTAGTACTGAGCATTGGTACAAATGGGTAATGAGCATTAGTAGTGAGAGTTCAAAATAAACAAAACGTCACATAAATAAAAGCACAAAAGTGCTTTTCTTTATTTTTCCAATAGTCATCTGGAAAGGAAAAAAATATCAATACAACAAAGCATCTTCATCTTCCTCCTAAGTGTACATGAAAAAACTATCAATATACAAATAATACTTCAAAACTACATATTCGCCAAGTGTACATAAAAATTTATTATTCCTCGTTTCTTCATCGACTTTTCTTCCAAATCAGTCTTCATCTTAATCAGCTTCTCCTCCTCATAACTAGTCTTCATCTTCATCGGTTTCTCCTCCTCCAAACAAATCTTCATCTTCACCGGCTTCTCGACATCCAATCAAGTCTTCATCTTTATCTTCACTTACTTTTCCTCCTCCAAATTAGTCGTCATCTTCATCGGCTTTTCCTTCACCAAACCAGTCGTAAACTTCATCGGCTTTTCCTCGTTTCTTCTTTCTCACCAGCTATAAAATATTTTTTGAGTGAAAATCCTAAAAAATATAGATATTTCGTGGCATTTCATTTTAAAAAAGAGCGTCATTTTCAAAACCCTAAATTTGAACATGAATATTTTGGGTCGGGTCGATCAGGCTAGCAAGAAAAATGAAAAACAAATCATAAATTAATATCCACATGTACATGACAAGTGTTGTGATTTTATTGGACTCCGGACGTAGAGCTACGTCCCGCACCCAATAAAAATTCGTACCTGAGAGCCCCAGTGTCGAAGCTCTCTCAACTTACCAAAAAAAATGGTGGATGCAAAAATATTATATTCCTAAAATTTTTACTAGTATATTATTGTAAATCTAAAGATATGATTGTAATGAAATTCCATTTATTAGAATTTTCCTTAATAATCTCTCGCTCAAATTTGCGTCATCCAAACTCTGATATTATGCTTTTCAAACAAAATAACTAATTCCTTTTTAATTATGATTATTAAAAATGAATTAAGTGCAAATTAATGGACCCCTTTTGACCTCTTTTATATTTTCTCATTTGTTCATACTTTTTTTTTATGCCGTATTTATCTTAGCTTCAGGTTTTAATCTGTTAAAAGTTTTTTAACTATTATATTTAGCATCAGTTTTCATTTAACCCCCTCCAAAAAGATATAATGACATAAGCAACAAAGCAAGGGTCCAATTACGAATTTTACTTGGCACGAGTTCACCAAACCCAACGTGCTAAACGAGAACACGCTCTACAACTCGTTGACCCCATGCGGATTATCCCGCCTGCGACTCCAATATTACCCACCGTCCCCATTTCCAACTCCAATATTACTCACCGTCCATTTCCAATTGCGCACAATCGCTATCGTCCATAAGGACGGTTGCTTGGTCGCTAGTCTTGGTCGCATGCGGGCGAGTGGACTATGATAAGTATTACGCGTCATTTTTTTTTTACTATAAATAAAGAGATATGCTCCCGCTTGAACCCAGGCTTCTGTTTTTTCCAAGAAAAAAATCAGAAACTGAAAAAAAAAAAAAAAAAATTTACGGCCTGTTGGTTTTTTGCTCTGCCGCTGTGTCTCCATTTCTAAAGATTTTTTCTTCCAGCTGACAGATTATTCTGCCAGAATTAGCAGCGGCGGGAGAAGATATCGCGGCTGAGCTACGGAAATCCTGCACACGTCGGCTCCTCGAAATCCTTATCCGAAACCTCACTGTTGCCTTATCTCTCCTCGCTTGAGTTTATCCAAATATTCTCTCTCCAACCCCAGCTTATTTGTAGTTGTTTTTCGTTATCCTGAAGACTGCTGCCGGAAACCCTATCGACTCGTCGCTGGCAAAATCTTAGTTTTAATTTTTTTTTTCCGGTGGCAAATTCACGTTTTCTTCTTTATGGCGCTGATTTTGGATGCCCTAATTGAGATTCTGAGGAAGCCGACGATTGGAGACATCGTTTCGGAGCTGACTCTTTTCGCCGCGCCACTATGGATTGCAGTTTTTGTTGGACTAGTGGTTGGATGGGCGTGGAAGCCAAGGTGGGCGACTGGGATGGTCGGTGAAGAGAAAGGGTGTTCCGATGATGATCATCAGATGAAACCTAGGGCGAACTCTTACGGTTGCGGTTTGCAGCTGGCTCTGCCGAGTTTGGATTCTTTGAGGGCTCAGATTCCGAGCTACCTCACTTGTCTGATGCCTGAGCAGATACGTGAGAAAGGAGAGAAGGTTGTTGATGACTTGAGGTAAGTGGGTTTCTTGAAGAGCTATGATTTGTTTTTCTTTTTAGATAAATGTGCTTATGCGTTTCTTATGAATTGTGAAGCCCTCCGCATCTGGTTAAGAAGGAATTGGTGGTGAATTTCGACGATTTGCAAAACCTTTCTGCTCTTGTTGAGACAACAGATGGTGGACCTGTTTGGATTCGTATGATGGAAAAGAGCACGCCAACCATGAGCTATCAAGCTTGGCGCAGAGACCCTGAGGTTTGATTCATTTCTGTTCACTGCAGTTTAATTAAAGTTTCTATTTTGGGTGTGTTTAGGTGAATTTATGTATGATTTATTCTACTTTTGTGTGTTTTAACTACAGACGAGTCCTCCACAGTATCGAACCAGATCTGTATTTGAGGATGCAACGCCTGAACTTGTGAGGGACTTTTTCTGGGATGATGAGTTCCGGATAAAGAACAAGTGGGATGATATGCTTTTGTATCAGTCGCAATTGGAGGAATGCTTGGTTACCGGAACAATGACGGTTCATTGGGTTCGAAAGGTGAGATTTCTGTGTTGCTACAGACTGGGCTACGGATGGGTAGCTATATCTCCTACTTTTCCTCATTTTGTTTCTCAATGCATGTGTTGCAGTTCCCCTTCTTCTGCAGTGATAGGGAGTACACCATTGGGCGAAGGATTTGGGAAGTAGATGGAGCTTATTATTGTGTGACAAAGGTATGTTGAGTAACATACAGTTCACTTGTCTCTCCGTTGTGACATTCACAAAAGAGCCGAACTAGTTAGCTGTGATGTACTTATGAGGGGCTGCGCTCATGTTTTTTAAAGCATGGCATGAACTATGATATTTAGGGGTTGTTTGGTAGCACCCAGGATTTGATTTAAGTAGGATTTCGTAAATTCGGTAAATCCGGATTTCGGAAATCCTGAGGGGTCTAAATCTTGAAAAATGTTAGGTAACATTCATGATAAATGTTATTAAATTCCGTGTTACTTTTTGGCTATATAGCGGATTTAATGAGCAGACTTTTCCTCTAGCCAATGGATTTCGTAAATTTGACAAAAAATATAGGATTTCGGAAATCCGGGATTTAGCACGAAAAGGCGGAATTTTCTGTCTACGGCGGCTTTCATTTGCCTGGAGATTTGATTTTGCATTTTAGGTCATTTGGCTGAATTTTGCTCAAATCCATCTCAAATCCAGCCTAAGTCTTGCTACCAAACAGCCCCTTAGTGTATTTTGGTACCATTGTACTTTGCTTAGGACTACATAATTTACAACCTTCATTATGACTGAGAAACCTTCGTTATAGCTCAAAATTGTGATGGCCTGCATAGCATAATCTTGTTTTATCTATTTGGTGAATAAACTAAAGAGAATGGGAAATTATACTGTTCTGATAATATAACATTTCTATATTTATTGTTTAACCACATTCTCGATTGTCCATTAATTTCCTTTAGGAACTACTGGTTTGGGAAAATTAAGAGCCTAAGCTCTGTTAGGAATTAGTTGTCACCCCTGCATTGTAAGGGATGGGATGACAGATTGGTTTTACTTTATAGAATCAACTTGGAGTTAAGTGGATTAAAGTTTAGGAACTAAATCAAAATCAATAAAAAAAAATTGAATTCAAATTTAAAAGTGATGATATGCATGATGTGATAATTTTGTTGAATAAAATAGTTGTAATTTTCAATTTGAATTCAAATTTAAAAAATGAAGATAGCATGATTTAAGTGGTTGGGAGATTTCTCTCATTCTTGCCTGTCCGTGCTCAAATGCACCTTTTTTTTTTTACTCAAATGCACCCTTAATTTCCAACAAATTTCATTTTGGAGCTCACCTTTAAAATAAAAAAAGAAACATGATGTGAGATTTAAATATTAACTAAAGTAGCTATAATGTTTAAAATTAGAAGTTAAAGTGACGCAAAGGTGTGAAAGGCTGAAGTAGAGGTGACATAAAGTTGTGAATCATATCTTGTAGTGAGTTCTGCTGCCTTGCATTGAGAAGAAACTAGAAAGAAACTCAATTGTAATTTGTGGTGCTGTAGCCCTGTAATTGGAGAAATTATTCTGAGCGTAGTTCGGATGGTGAAGAACCGTCTGGATGTGAGTGTATACAGAATTTGTACATACGTATACACACAGTATATGCTCACATCCGGACGGTTCTTTACCATCCGGACTCCGGACGGAATAATTACCCCTCTAATGGACCGGTGATTGAGCTTCTATGCTTTGCTCTTGACACTGCACCGGTGATCTGAACATAAGTAGCATATAAGAGGATTATGCTTTATATGTGATTGATGTGATGATTATAAATTGACCACACAAAAAATTAGTCTCCTTGGTGCTTGGACAGTATATCCACATTATGTAATCCTTGAATCTGTCAACTACTTTTTAGAAGTAGTTGACACCTTTGTATGCTTGAAATGATTTCAGGGTAAGTTTTAATAATCAAAGAGTGCGCCGCCCATATGTTACTTTATTAGTATTTTCCACTCTGCTTAGCATAAAAAATGTAGTATTTTTAGCACCATCAATTATTCTTCTTACCTTCACTCCTTTGTAAGCTTTCTTTGGTCATCTCATTGATTTGATTAATGAGATTTTTTGACATAGTTGTTATGAATTCCCAGTTGAATGCTGTGTAGATAAAGTTGAAAAAAAAAAGTCATGTTACATATTAGTTTTGTTTGGGACAGCTTTCTTACTGCTTCTTAAAGCAACTTTCTGATGCAAATTTGTTTATTTTTATACTAAAAAGATATTCCAAATGAACCCTTAGTTTGGGTCAACTACTCTAGTAGCTTTCTTCTATATGAGTAATCCTCCTGTTACAATCATGCATTCTTTTAAACTGAACCACTTTGCATTTGTTCATTCGATATTTTCTCTGCTTCATTGAACTACCCTCTTGAATTGCTATAATTTGCTCAAGCCTCACTTCATTCATGATTTAGGGCGTTCCATTTCCTTCTTTACCTCGGCAAAACAAACCAAGGCGGGTGGACCTATATTACTCTAGCTGGTGCATTCGTTCAGGTAAACCTCACGACTTCTTTTCAGTATTCCCCATGAGTTCTAATTCCCGAAAATTTCTGTTTTGGAGCCATTTACAAACTTTTACCTCCATGTTATTTCAGTTGAGTCACGACGTGGTGATGGCCAGAAAACCGCCTGTGAGGTGCTTCTATTCCATTATGAAGACATGGGCATTCCATGGGAACTTGCAAAACTTGGTGTTCGACAAGGCATGTGGGGCTGCGTCAAAAAGGTCGAATCTGGACTTCGTTCATACCAGGCAGCAAGAAAATCTGGCGAGCCTCTGTCCCGTTATGCAGAAATCGCTCAAATTAACACAAAGATTTCTTCTGGGCGTCTGAGATCACTGGGAAGCATCAATGATACATCAGAAGACATAGTAGACGCTGAAAAGGAGAAGGAGAAGGAGAAGGAGAAGGAGAAGGAGAAGCCTTGGGGGAGCAATTTGCCTAAGTTTCTTATAGTTGGCGGGGCTGTGGCGCTTGCATGTACACTTGATCGAGGCCTGCTCACCAAGGCGGTCATTTTTGGTGTTGCCAGAAGGTTTGCAAAGATAGGGAGGAGTTTGTGATCTTGAAGATGGACTGGTATACATCATATATCAACTAATGTTTTTTTTTCCCTACCAGTTCATTTTGTTGATAGGGTTCATGGAGCTACTACCCATTTGCTACTTGCAGATGGCACTTAGAGTAGGTATTTGTGACAGTGAGGCAGAAATTAGTTAATAATATATCAATCATCTAAATCCTTCTTAAATTTCTTCATACAAACACATTCAAATTTTAATACAAGTTCAATCCCTTTTTTGTCAATGTCTTCCCTTCCATTTTTTATCTTTAAAATTTGGTAATTACTGCAGTATCACGGATCTATTTTTTGAATATGTACCTCGAATTATGAAGAAATTATTCTGTGTGGAGACCGGATGTAGAAAGCTATATGATGATCAATTAGAATGTTCCACGTTAGAGATACCAGTTGCAGTGCCGAGCAAAGGGTGATGTTGTGCATTATGGTTGGTCTTCATATGACATTCAGCATTCGCACAGAATAATTAATCTAATTTATGTGGTGTTAAGCAAATCTTGTATACATCATATATCAACTAATGTTTTTTTTTCCCTACCAGTTCATTCTGTTGATAGGGTTCATGGAGCTAATACCCATTTGCTACTTGCAGATGGCTCTTAGAGTAGGTATTTGTGACAGTGAGGCAGAAATTAGTTAATAATATATCAATCATCTAATCCTTGTTAAATTTCTTCATACAAACACATTCAAAATATTAATACAAGTTTCAATCCCTTTTTGTCAATGTCTTCCCTTCCATTTTTGTTCTTTAAAACTTGGTAATTACTGCGGTATTGCATATCTATATTTTGATTATGTACTTCAAATTATGGAGAAATTATTCTGTGCGGAGATTGAACGTAGAACGTCATTTAGAGACCAACCAGAATGCGTCACGTCAGTTAGCGCTGCAAACGAGCCGAGCCGAGTATGTGAGTGTTCATGTTTGTGTTCATTTCATATCAGCTTGTTCAAGTTTGGTTCATGTTTGTTCGAGCTTTATTGTTTGTGTTCATGTTTGGTTCATTTAAATTCATGTTCGTTCGTTCATGTTCGTTCGTTCATGTTCGTTCGTTTAGTGCTTATCGAGCTTGTTCGCGAACATATTTAATGAATTTTTTTTTTAACTATCAAAAAAATATGTTCATGAACATATCTATGAAAAAACACATTTATAATAAAAACAATTGTCTATGTAACAAAGGCAATGTTTATTTATATTTATTAATTTTATAGTCAAATGTTAATTATTTTTATCTAGCTTATTCACGATTTCAAAATAGAACACGAATCAAGCTTTTATCGAGCTTCTTATTGAGCTTAATGTCGAGCTCACGAACTTCAAATGATGTTGTTCGCGAACATAAATGAGCTGAACGCATTAGTGTACAAGTTTGTTTATTTAAGAATCAAGTATTTAAAATATTATTCAAGTTTGTTTGTTTAGCTAATTAAACGATCACAAACGAGCTTTAATCGAACCGAACAACGAGTAGCTCGTCGAACATTTGGTTTCCTTGCATCCCTAACATTAGTATTATCGAGCCGCGTTGTCGAGCAGTATCGAGCCACGCTATTGAGCAAAGGGTGGCACGGTGCATTCTAGTTGATTTCTGGACGACAGTCAGTATCCGCACAGAATAATTAATCTAAATTATGTGGCGTTGAGCAAATCTTGTTTGAGTGGAGGTCACCATACCCCCACATAAATAAATTAAAATAAATGAATTGAGGTCATAGTACCCCCACAGTAATAAATTTGAATGAAGGTGTTCATGTGGTCTGAAGTAGATGTACTATAATCAAATTAAATATCTTGAATAGACAAATTCAACGACGTCAAAATTGATCCAATTCGAGCTCAAATGAGTCCAAATTGTTGATCCTAAGCACATTTAGAAAGAGAGCTCCGAGGCTTTAAAGGCTCCAACACCACTATTGATGAACCTCCACCAATCATCGCTAGACCACCCCACCGTAGGTAGCTGTCAGACCTCCGATCGCCGCTAGACAATAAGGTCTTAATGAGAAAAGGTAAAGGCAACAGAGGCTCAACTTTTGCACAGAGGATATTTCATTTTTCTTACACACTATTATATTATACTACTTTCCTTCTTGTAGAGAACGAAGGCAGCTAAGGTAACTTTACACTTTACATGTCTTGATATTAACGATTTTGATTTGGTTTGCTACTCCACTTCCTTTGTTTTGTCCGATGATGTTATTACGCCATTGCAAACATATGGTGGCTGTTGAACCTTCAATTTGGAATTCTGGAGTTAAAAGCAAACTGTGGATAGTGGTTTGGTGAAGATGTTCGTTATTTGATCCTAGGAGTTGATAGGTAAAACTTTGATAGTATTTGAATTAATGTGATCACTAATGAAGTGATGATCTATTTTGATGTATTTTATTCAGGCATGATACACCGGGTTGTTGGTGAGTGTGATTGCAAAAATATTATCGCAATAGATGTATGTCGGTGTGGACGTAGGGATGTTGAAGTCTTGAAGTAGTTTCTTAATCCAAAAAATGTCTGCTGTTGCGGCCACTAAAGCCCTGTACTCGGCCTCTGTGGATGATTGGGCGATGGTTTGATGCCTCTTAACTTGCCATGCTATTAGAGTATTGCCAAGGTAAGAGAATAAGCCTATAGTTGATTTGCGAGTGAGGAGGTCTTGAGCCCATTCGGCATTGCAGTATGTAGTAAGATGGAAGGGGCCTGGTTGTATTGTTAAGCTGCATGTAAAGGAGTATCTTGAGCTGCTGAGAGTGTTTTGGAGTTGATGCATGTGCTGGCTGAGTTGGTTAACAGAGAATGCGATATCAGGTCGAGTTAGAGTGAGATATTGAAGGGATCCAATGAGATGTCGATACAGATAATTGCCAAGTGTTGTGATGCTTGCGTGATTTTGGAAGGTAGTTTGGTAGGTGTTGGTGTAGATAATGATTTACATGATGATATTCATGCCCTTGTGAGTATAGATGTTGCATATGTGGATTGCGATAGGAAGATATGATTGGGTTGTGTTGAAATATGTATGACGAGGTGGTTGGAGGGAGGACCAAGATGTTTTATTTAAATTTTGTAGCTCAGTTTGTGGATGAGTGGGGGAATGGTTATATGTTCATTGCTGGTTACTAAGAAGTTAAATAGATGGCGACGAGATGATTTGTGTAGATGAGTAGGGATGGGCCAGCCTTGCTTTGGTGAAATCCCAAAGTTATTAGGTAGCTGGAAAAGGTGTTGAACCATTAGCGAGGTGATTGCTTAAGGTCGTAGATGGATTTGCAGAGACGACATACGTGATTGGGAAATTGATTGTCAATAAAGCTCTAGGGTTGATACATATAGACTATTTTGGTTAGGGAGCCATGAAGAAAAGCATTGGCCACATCAAGTTGGTGCATATGCGATTAATTAGTGAGAGCAATTATGAGAAGAATGTGGATGGTTGGTAGTTTAACTACAGGGCTGAAAGTTTCTAGGTAGTCAATGTCATGCTCTTGATGGTGACCTTGTGCTACTAATCTCGCTTTGTAATGAGCTATATCGCCATGGGTGAAATTTTCTTTGAAATGCCAACCAACAGCCTAGTATGTTACGATCAAATGGAGGTGGGAATAGTTGCATGTGCCTCGCTTTTCTAGAGCATGGAATTCTTCGACCATGACGTGATGCCAATGGGAGTGTTTTATTGCTTGGGAGAAGGAAGTGGGGTCTGTTGGGCTGATGTATGATGAAAAAGAGTGAATATATGCTTTGATTTAAGAGAGCCAGTTTGAGATCTTGTAGTCATAAGGTGACAGGTTGAGATGAGGGGTTTTGAATGTGTGAGTAAGGGAGATGGTAAGTTTATAGGTTCATGGAGAGTTGTATCAACAGAGGTTGTGGGGAAGTCCGTTAGGCTTTGGTTGTTTTGGTTAGTAGGTTTGAGATTGATATTTGGTGAAGTGTTGGTGGATATGTGGATGGGAGTTGGTTGGTTGTATGAAATAGGGATTAGTAGAGATGGTTGGTTTGGTATGGTGTTGGAAATTATTGGTTTGGTGGGGGTGAGTGTGCTGAATGGGAATGTAGATTCGTCGAATTGAACGTGTCATGAGATAAGAATTTTGCGGGTGTTTGGGTTTAGGCACTTGTAACATTTGTACTTGTTAGAGTAGCCAACGAAGCTACACATTGGGGCTTCGGGTGATAGTGTGTGTCTTTGATGCGGGGGAAGTAATGGGTAACAAACTTAACAAAAAGTTCTGAGGTGGGAGTAATCTGGTTTGTGTTTGAAAAGTAGTTGGATAGTTGATTTGTTCTTCATGTTTGCGTATGGCATTCTGTTGATTAAATAGGTTGTTGTTACGAGTGCCTCGATTCAAAAATGAAAAGGCAATGTAGCGGTATGGAGTAGGGTTCGGGTTGTTTCTATTAGGTGGTGGTGTTTGCGCTCGGCAAGACCGTTTTGCTCGAGTGTATATGACCATCTAAGTTGGTGGTGAATGCCATATGGGTTTGTAGAACCGTTTGGAAATTGTGATTTGTATATTTGATGACACTATCTGTTTGAATGCATTTTATTTTGAATGCTCTGATGCCCATAAAGCAAAGTGAAACAGTAAAGCTAAAAGCTTAGAACAGTATGTTCTTAATGAGAAAAGGTAAAGGCTATGGAGGCTCAACTTTTGCACAGAGGATATTTCATTTTCTTGCACACTAATACATTCTACTATTTGCCTTTTCGTATAGAACTAAGGCTGCTAAGGTAACTTTACCCTTAGTATATGGTGTGGATGAGAAGGTTTGTTGATATTAACGGTTTTGATTTGGTTTGCTGCTCCACTTTCTCTGTTTTGTTATATGTTATTAATCATCATCTCATCACTTTTGACTATATTAATTATGTGACTATAGCACACTAATCATAATTTTCAAAAACGTGCTTAAAATTGAAAAGCGTTACAAAAAAATATTGAATGAAATAGTGTAAAAAAATTATATATTAATTGAGCCTCACAATGCTTGAAAACATGACTAGTTTAAAATTTGAAAGAAAATTTTGATTTTATTTGGCTAATTTTTTCAGCAGTTTTTTAAAATAATTTTTTAGTATAAAAATTTTTGCACTAAATTTTTTATATCAAAAAATTATTTTAAAAAGTAATGAAAAATATGTGACAAGCAAAGTCTATATCATGTGTTAGACAATGAGCTTAGTGTCTAAAATAGAAGAAATTATTATGTGTGGAGTCTGAACATCTTCCGATTTTCAATCGGAATGGGCCACATCACCTGCACATAATATTTTGGCAAATTTAAAGTTGAACTGAACATCTCGAGATGACAAACCTATTGATACTATAATTGATCTCATCCAACTCCAAATGAGCTCAAATCAAGCACTTAAATTATATTTAAAAACGCATTGACATAAATTGATGGACCAAATAAGTTTCAATTATAGTGTGCTCAAATCAATTGCCTTTGTAAGACTATTTGACAAGCCCATAATCACTCAATTTTGACACTGTTAAGTAATTTAAATTTTTCATAAATGATTTATAATCAAGTTGATTAATATGGATTGTACGGTAAAGTGCATTGGATTAATGTCAAATTTAACAAAACGCCCTTTAAAAAAAAGTTATAACAGGGAACTCATTCTTCTCTACAACAGGGGGGAGTTCAAAAGCTAAGTGAAATAAAAAGTTCTTATATTTTTCGGTCATCATTGCCAACGACCACCGCCAGTATTAACTGCCATCATCTCGAGACATATATCAAGATCTAATATTATTGTTGGGTTAATAATTGTCTACCAGCGGGAATCTGAATTCTGTAATCCATATAGGGGGAATCAATCAATTCTTCTCAATATAATATCATCTTCAATTGTGAGGAAGAAATGGGATTTATACCTCCTATTCTATAATTGATTATTATAATTGGGCTAGATCCCGTGATTTTTCTCTTCCTTAGATTTCCACCTAAAAAAGTATTATACTTCTACAATTTTTTCTATACTCTACCGACACAAATTTTCTAGCACGTAACTATACTTAAGTTCCAATCTCTTAAAAAAAGATTTATTGATTCAATTTGATGAGCTTAGGAATTAAAATAAAAGATAAACTCCAATATTTAATAAAATATAATAATTTTAATTGGTATCAACACTTAAATGTAATTTCTTATGCTTAAAACAAGCAAAAAAAAGGGCCTTTAGAGTTTAGACTGAAAGCATTTCTTGAGATTTCTGTAATATAGATAGCCTAACAAATTCCACTTGATAAAGCATGAATTTTAATGTAATATTTGAATATTCAAGTTTCAAAAGTAAATTTAAGATTATATGAACTCCAATTTAAGAAAATTTGTACTTATATTGAATATCTCGATGAGATGAATTCAAAGACAAAAAGGTTGTCCATCCTAAGTCTAAATATGGCCGTATTAAGGACTCAAAATATAAGTTAAAATTTTGAGACATTAATTGGAGGACTAAACAATCTCCAAAATATGATCATAGTTAAACGAATGTCATGACAAAATGAATCTAATGAGTAAAAATTGCTTAATTTCAGCATTATTAAAACACTTAAAAGTTCAAAGAATGATTAATAATAAAGAGAATCAATACAGACCATTTGATGGAGTGTTTCTTATTTTGGTTATACTAATCCAATAGTCAACTCTTAAAATCTATAAATATGCCAAAATTGTCCGCATGAAGGGAACCAATTGGCTTGGAATTCAAGTGAGCTCAAAGACTTGAAGAACCCTAGAAATGGACTTGAGAACCACCATCAGACCATTGTTATCGAACCATTGCCTATTTTTTTGTTTTTGTACCATCATCAAACACACTTGTCAAATCGTCTTCATCCACCATTATTGTAACACTGCCGACAATTACAATCGGACCACCACTTGATTTTCACCTTCGGACCATCATCATTATCAAACTTTTGTTGATCGTATTTTTGTCTGGTTAAAAGTCAAATTCTCATTTAGATCTATAACAACTTTATAGTATAATTTTTTTTTCAAAACGGTGAAAAAGTAGTGATCATAAGTTGTCCCATAATTTTTTTGGTGCTTTCTATAGAAAATTTTTAGTACAATTTTTTTTTAAAAGCAAAGAAAAAGCTGTTGCAAAAAAGCTATCCCAAATAAAATCTTTAATTGTCAAAACCTATTACAACAACAAAGAGAGAAATAGAGCATAGCATCAAAAACTCCAACGCGAGGCAAATCATCTCCCAATGGAACATTGTCAACAAATATTAATAATTTCTGTAATAAACATTTTATTCGAAAGTGGCATAAGTAAAATCCTACCAGAAAAGCATGTAAGAATTAATTAAATAAATTAATTACAAAAAGTGGCTCATATTAATTATTTAATTGATCTTTTTATAGTTAATAAAATGCTTAAATCCTATTGGTTAATTGAGGGTTTTGATTAATGATTTATCAACCGTTTGATCAAGCGAAGCATCTCTTCATGAAATAAAATATCTCTTAATAAAAATAATTATCGGTCCTCTTCCTAGCTCTTAAAATGAGTTATTGTCTCTCCATATGAATACTTAACATAGAAGAATAAAAAGTGGGGGTGAAGGAAGAGAAGCCTTAGTTTCTCAAATTTAAAGAAACCAAATTTAAGTGTCATGCTTTGGGTGTATCCTCTTTGGCTGTTAATGAGGAGGATCTGAACCCAGTGGTTACTTCGATTTTAGGGACTGTTGGTTGTGAGGTTGTTCCTGTGGCTTTGGCAGAGGATCTTGTTGTTTCGGTTAAGGAAAATGTTTTCTGCGCTGGTTCTAGTGAGTGTAAGGAAGATGCTGGTATCATTTTAGATAATGCGGGCATGAATGCTAATGTTGAGGGTGCTATGAGCCTTTTCCCTGGCTTGGTTAATAATGTTCCCTCCTCTACTCCTCACCCTATTGTTGAAGAGGAGGGAGTCTTTTTTTCTTATTCGGTTATACCTGTTTCTTTACTTGTTAATTCAATTGGAGATTTGGCTTTGGTTAATGCTGATGTTGTCGTAGTTTCAAGTCCGGTTTGTCCAGTCTATTCCCATGCTACAACGGCTTCTATTGTCGTTAACTACTCGGGTGGTTCTCAGACCTATGAAGTTGTTGTGGGAGGGGACCCTCTGTCTGTGAACCCTGGCTGTGAGAGTTGAATATTTCCTCTTTGCGGTGTGAACTCTGTAGCTTCTCCTTTATTTAATGGTGGTGTGGAGTCTTTGGAGACTATCTTAGTTTCTTCAACTGATGGTGATGATGTTAATTCAGGAGGGGTTGATGTGGTTCATTGTCGTGGGGGTGGTGTAGCTTCGTTGGTTGACGTGCCTATTTCGGTCATTTCTAATGCTAACTTACAAGCCCACCTAGCTAGGAATAGTGTCCGGTTGCAATGTGATTGGTTACACGATGATTTGATATCTGAAGAGCAGGAAAATTTTGATGATGGTTTGGAAACTGGTTCGTTGGATACTGTTATTAAAAATCATAGACGGAAGTCAAAAAAGAAATGATTTACTGAGCCTTAGTGTT
This sequence comes from Dendrobium catenatum, assembly GCF_001605985.2. Lineage (NCBI taxonomy): Eukaryota > Viridiplantae > Streptophyta > Magnoliopsida > Asparagales > Orchidaceae > Dendrobium > Dendrobium catenatum. The sequence continues at coordinate 1,739,727 of NW_021319099.1, read as the reverse complement.
TGGTTTTTTTTTTACGATTTTGACTGCCATCGTTGGTTTGGATCTAGACAATAAGGAAGCAGTTATTATGCATGCTCTTGTGATGGCTAGGGCTGGGCAACCATGGTGATCTTGCTTTTTTGGATATTCACTGGATGGCCCTCCCTTGCAACTGGGTGTCGGTCTGAGTCCGTGTGGAACCTTTTTTTTTTCGCTGATTGTAACTCTTCTGATGTGGCCTGCTCCTACTCTAGTAGCTTTCTTCTATATGAGTAATCCTCCTGTTACAATCATGCATTCTTTTAAACTGAACCACTTTGCATTTGTTCATTCGATATTTTCTCTGCTTCATTGAACTACCCTCTTGAATTGCTATAATTTGCTCAAGCCTCACTTCATTCATGATTTAGGGCGTTCCATTTCCTTCTTTACCTCGGCAAAACAAACCAAGGCGGGTGGACCTATATTACTCTAGCTGGTGCATTCGTTCAGGTAAACCTCACGACTTCTTTTCAGTATTCCCCATAAGTTCTAATTCCCGAAAATTTCTGTTTTGGAGCCATTTACAAACTTTTACCTCCATGTTATTTCAGTTGAGTCACGACGTGGTGATGGCCAGAAAACCGCCTGTGAGGTGCTTCTATTCCATTATGAAGACATGGGCATTCCATGGGAACTTGCAAAACTTGGTGTTCGACAAGGCATGTGGGGCTGCGTCAAAAAGGTCGAATCTGGACTTCGTTCATACCAGGCAGCAAGAAAATCTGGCGAGCCTCTGTCCCGTTATGCAGAAATCGCTCAAATTAACACAAAGATTTCTTCTGGGCGTCTGAGATCACTGGGAAGCATCAATGATACATCAGAAGACATAGTAGACGCTGAAAAGGAGAAGGAGAAGGAGAAGGAGAAGCCTTGGGGGAGCAATTTGCCTAAGTTTCTTATAGTTGGCGGGGCTGTGGCGCTTGCATGTACACTTGATCGAGGCCTGCTCACCAAGGCGGTCATTTTTGGTGTTGCCAGAAGGTTTGCAAAGATAGGGAGGAGTTTGTGATCTTGAAGATGGACTGGTATACATCATATATCAACTAATGTTTTTTTCTTCCTACCAGTTCATTTTTTTGATAGGGTTCATGGAGCTACTACCCATTTGCTACTTGCAGATGGCACTTAGAGTAGGTATTTGTGACAGTGAGGCAGAAATTAGTTAATAATATATCAATCATCTAAATCCTTCTTAAATTTCTTCATACAAACACATTCAAATTTCAATACAAGTTCAATCCCTTTTTTGTCAATGTATTCTCTTCCATTTTTGTTCTTTAAAATTTGTTAATAACTGCGATATTATTAAGCATCTATCTTTTGAATGCACCTCAAATTATGAAGAAATTATTCTGTGCGGAGATTGGATGTAGAATGTCGTCCGGATATCAATCAGAATGTGTCACGTCAGCGTTACTGAGCCACGGTGCTGAGCAGCACCGTTGTTTTGTACCGAGTGTATGGTGATGTGGCGTCTTCTGATTAGTCTTTAGGCGGAATAATTAATCCAAATTATGTTGCGTTTAGCAAATCTTGTTTGAGTGGAGGTCACTCTACCACCACAAAAATAAATGAATGGAGGTCATAGAACCCCCACAGTAATAAATTTGAATAAAGGCGTTAATGTGGTCTGAAGTAGATGGACTATAAAATTTGGAAGCATGCTTTCCATGATGTCTTATTAAAATTGTTAATGGGAATAGGGTTTGATATATATATATGGTATATGTGGGGCTGGGAACTTCCATTGAAGGCAAGTATTGCTTGAAAATAGGATCAATCTTTAGCTTGAATGAAGCTTGGATTGCAATCAAAGTAATTTATGGTGATGTTTGACTTGAATTTTTTTCTGCTTGAATTGAATGTATACATGATATATTTAGAGCTGGGAATTTCCATTGAAGGCAAATAATGGTTGCAATCAACTAGTAATTTATTGAGCTGGTTTGGCTGGATTCAAATTTTAATTGTTCTTTAATTGAATCAAGCTAATTTATATTGCATGTGCATATTTTTATGAGCATAATGCAGATATAATCTTATTGTTGAGTTTTAATTATTTGTTTGTGGACATCTGATTTTTGTAATTCTTTCGGATATAATTAAATAATTGTTCTTTCATCTTCTATGAGGAAGGGTTAATTCTCGAATTTTTTATTATTTAATATATTATTATAATTGTTTTGGGCTTATGATTTTTTTCTTTTTTTTAATTTTTACATATAATTTTTTGTCTTTCACAATTTTTATATATACGTGCTAAACTTTTGTTCATATTTAAGATATAAAATAATTATTATATCACTGTAAATTTTTTGATGTGTATTGATACGTCAACAAAAACCTGTTTTATATATTACGAAACTCAAATCTACAAATCTCAAGATTCGAAATTAAATGAGGCATGATCCAAACTCTAATCTCACATTTGTGGGGTTTGGACTTTTGGCTGGAGACTAGAGAGAACTCAGAGGCTTTAAGAGTTCGAGCACCACCATTGATGAACCTCTGTCAATCTTTGTCGAACCACCACCCCACCGTCGATAGCTATCAGACCACCGACCGCCGTCAGACTTCTGCTTAGCTGCCAACCTCAGTCGGATTTTTGCCCGACCATCGCCGGACCACCACCCGCTTGTCAACCGCCGCCAGACTTCCACCAAATCGTTGAACTTCCATCAGACCATCGTGGCGGCCGGACATTCACCCGGCCACCGACCACCATCAAACTATCGCCCAACCATCTTCAGACCACCACCCGGTCTCCGACTGCCACTAGATTGCAGCCTACCCGCCTAATTTTCACTCAACTCTTCAAATTATTGTAATTTCACCGCCTCTAAGTCAATGGATGAGTCAAACTTTGTAATCCACTCAAATCTAGACTTGGGCGAGGCCTCGTGGTTTCTCTCTCTTTGGGTTTTTCACGTTAAAATAATTATGGTGTTTTTCAACCCTCACTTCAACTGCATATTTGTGTGTTGGATATTCGTGCATCGCTAAGACTAAACATTCACTCACTACCACTGTGAATATTCTTGCCCACAACATGTATATAACATGTGCGTGTGCATGTATGAATATATATATATGTATATGTATGTAATATAGTGTATGTTTGTATAAGCATTGTCTTTATTGATTTCCATTGTAGATATGCAGGTCAGAGTTAGAAGGGGATGCTTTTGAAATATTAATAGGCGTATTATTTAATGTATACTGAATACTAAATATTTAATAGTATTTTAAAATTACCCCTAAAGTAACCTCCTTTATCATATGTTAGACCTTAATCATTAAAGCAAAGTGAAATAGTAAAGCTAAAAGTCTAGAACAATAAGGTCTTAGGTTTCGTTTGGGATGGCTTTTTTATTGCTTCTTGAAGCAATTTTTTAGTATAAAAATTAAAATTTTTGTACTAGAAAGCTGCTTCAAGAAACAGTAAACAAGCTGTCCCAAACGAAGCCTTAATGAGAAAAGGTAAATGCAACATAGATGTGTTTTGTTCGGGCATGAAACACTGGGTTATTGGCGAGTGCAATTGCGAAAATGTTATTGCAGTAGATGTCTGTCAGTGTGGACGTAGGGATGTTGAAGTCTTGAAGTAGTTTCTTGATCCAAATAACATCTGTTGTAGCGGCAGCTAGAGCCTTGTACTCGGCCTCCATGGATGATCGGGTGACGGTTTGCTACTTACTCACTTACCATGCTATTAGAGTATTGCCAAGGTAAGAGCATAGGCATATAGTTTATTTCGAGTGAGAGGGTCTTGAGCCCAATTAGCATCACAGTATGTAGTAAGAAGGAAGGGGCATGGTTGTATGGTTAAGCTCCATGTAAGGGTCCCTTTGAGATAGTGAAGGAGTCTCTTAAGTTGCTTAGAGTGTTTTGGCATGTATTAATGCATGTGCTAGCTGAGTTGGTTAACAAAGAATGTGATATCGGGTCGAGTTAGTGTGAGGCGCTGAAGGGAACCGATGAGATGCCAATACAGAGAATTGTCGAGTGGTGGTGGTGCTTGCATGATTTTGGAAGGTAGTTTGGTAGGTGATAGTGTAAATAATGGTTTGCATGATGACATTCCTGACTTAGTATAGATGTTGCATATGTGGATTGTGATAGGAAGATATGATTGGATTGTGTTGAAATCTGTATGCCGAGGAAGTTGAAGGGAGTACCAAGATGTTTTATTTAAATTTTGGAGTGAGTTTGTGAAGGAGTGGGGGAATGGTTGTATGGTCATTTATGGTTACTAATAAGTCATCGACATGGAGGAGTTAATAGATGATGATGGGATGATTTGTGTAGATGAGTAGGGATGGATCATCCTTGCTTTGGTGAAATCCCAAAGTTATTAGGTAGTTGTAAAAAGGTGTTGAACCATTGGCGAGGTGCTTGCTTAAGGCCGTAGATGGATTTGCGGAGAAGACATACGCGATTGGGAAATTTATTATCAATGCAGCCCGGGGGTTGATGCATATAGATTGTTTTGTTTATGGAGCCATGAAGAAAAGTGTTGGCGACATCAGGTTGTTGGATATGCCATTAATTAGTGAGAGCAATTGTGAGAAGAATGCTGATGGTTGGTAGTTTGACTACATAGCTGAAAATTTCTAAGTAGTCAATGCCATGCTCTTGACGGTGACCTTGTGCTACTAATCTCACTTTGTAACGAGATATATCACCATGGAGTGAAATTTTGTTCGAAATGTCCATCGACAACCTAGTATGTTATGATCAATTAAAGGTGGGACTAGCTGTCATGTTCCTTGCTTTTGTAGAGCATGGAATTCTTCGGCCATGACATGACACCAATGGGAGTGCTTTATTCATTAGGAGAAGGAAGTGTGGTATTGTGGGGCTGATGTATGATGAAAAAGAGTAAATATATGCTTTGGTTTAAGAGAGCCAGTTTGAGATATTGTAGTCATAGGGTGACTAGTTGATATTTGGGGTATTGAATGTGTGAGTAAGGGAGATGGTAAGCCTATAGGTTCGTGGAGAGTTGTATTAGCAGAGGTTGTGGGGAAGTCTGTCAGGCTTTGGTTGTTGTGGTTAGTAGGTTCGTGATTGATATTTGGTGAAGTGTTGGTGGATATGTAGGTGGGACTTGGTTGGTAGTATGAAGTAGGGATTAATTAGTAGAGATGGTTGGTGTGGTATGATGTTGGGAATTATTGGTTTGGTGGGGGTGAGTGTGCTGAATGGAAATGTAGATTTGTCGAATTGAACGTGACAGAAGATAAGAATTTTGTGGGTGTTTGGGTTTAGGCACTTGTAACCTTTGTACTTGTCAGAGTAGCCAACAAAGCAACACATTGGGGCTTCGGGTGATAGTTTGTGTATTTGATGCGGGGGAAGTAATGGGTAACAATCATAACAGAAAATTTTGAGGTGGGAGTAGTCTGGTTTGTGTTTGAAAAGTAGTTGGATAGTTGATTTGTTTTTGGTGTTTGCGGATGGCACTCTGTTGATTAAATAGGTTGTTGTTATGAGTGCTCGATCCATAAATGAAAAAGCAATGTAGCGGCATGGAGTAGGGTTCGGGTTAAGGAAAATGTTTTATGTGCTGATTCTTATGAGTGTAAAGAAGATGTTGGTATCATTTTAGATAATGCGGGCATGAATGCTAATGTTGAGGGTGATATGAGCCTTTTCCCTGGCTTGGTTAATAATGTTCCCTCCTCTACTCCTCATCCTATTGTTGAAGAGGAGGAAGTCTTTTTTTCTGATTCGGTTATGCATGTTTCTTTACCTATTAATTCGATGGGTGATTTGACTTTGGTTAATGCTGATGTTGTCGCGGTTTCAAGTTCGTTTTGTCCAGTTTATTCCCATGCTACAGCTGTTTCTATTGTCGTTAATTGCTCGGGTGGTTCTCAGGCCTGTGAAGTTGTTGTGGAAGAGGACCCTCTGTCTATGAACATTGACTGTGAGAGTTTAATATTTCCTCTTTACGGTGTGAATTTTCTAGCTTCTCCTTTATTTAATGGTGGTGTGGAGTCTCCGGAGACTATCTCAGTTTCTTCAACTGATGGTGGTGATGTTAATTCAGGAGGGGTTGATGTGGTTCATTGTCCTCGGGGTGGTGTAGCTTTGCTGGTTGACGTGCCTATTTCGGTCATTTCTAATGCTAACTTACAAGCCCACCTAGCTAGGAATAGTGTCCGGTTGCAATGTGATTGGTTACACGATGATTAGATATCTGAAGGGGAGGAAAATTTTGATGATGGTTTAGAAACTGGTTCGTTGGATACTGTTATTAGAAATCGTAGATGGAAGTCAAAAAAGAAATGATTTACTGAGCCTTAGTGTTTGGTTTTTTTTTTTTACGATTTCAGCTGCCTTCGTTGGTTTGGATCTGGACAATAAGGAAGCAGTTATCATGCATGCTCCTGTGATGGCTAGGGCTAGGCAACCATGGTGACCTTGCTTTTTTGGATCCTCACTAGATGGCCCTCCCTTGCAGCTGGGTGTCGGTCTGAGTCCGTGTGAATCCTTTTTTTTTTTTCTGATTTTTCGCTGATTGTAACTCTTCTGATGTGGCCTGCTCGGGATCTTATGGTGTAACCTTTTTTCTTTAATGTAATTTTTATTTTGTTAAAAAAAATGGAGAAGAAACTTGTGGTGGCAAAAATTTCTAAGATGGAGAACCTAAAAGAATAAACAGAGAAAAGGAAAGACAGATTTACATACATAATACTAAAATTGTTTTATTTATATATCTAACTTTTTTATTTATTGACATAATATTTAATTCCTTAAATAACATTAAAAATTATATTTTCCTAACTTTATTCTAGTAACTTTTCATCACTCATGTGCACTCCTCTTCTCCTTCAGATGCAGCAAATGTGTTATCCTTCCCAACGAAATCTAATGATAACTTCTTCATGTCTTCTCTATTATATATAGGATACCTCTGATTTCGTATATATACTTCCTCAACGGAATTTGTCAGGGCTTCCACACTTCTTCGCCAGTAAGAATTGTTGGAATTTGAGGGAGGTTTAATTATTTTGAGTGGAGAGAAGATGAAAATAAATAAAGTATTAGATCAATAAATAGAAAATTTTATGCATTAATTTGTGTAAATCTTGTTAGACATTCGTGTTGCATTGATTAATTAAAATTGATTAGATTGACTATTTTAAAACTTAATTAAAGAAGATTTTTAGAATATTGAAGCGAACATTGCAGGATTAGACGATATATCGACGTTATTAGCTTAAACTTCAATCATCCATATGGACACTCAGAGATGCGCATTTGTCTTTTTTGATCCATCGATATGTAACAAAACCAAGGGTTGGATGATAGAATAGGGGTGCAAATAAGTCGAGCCGGCTCGCGAGCCTACTCGAGCTAGGCTCGTTAAAGAGCTTGCGAGTTGAGCTTATCAAGTTTCGAGCTCGAGTTCGAGCCGATTTTCAAGCTCGGCTCGAGCGGCTCGATCAGGGGCGGATCCATGATTTTTTTCATGTGGGGGCACTAAGTATTGAAGTAATAAAAAAAAAAAAAAAAAACTCAACCTTTTTCATCCGGGCTTGGGATCGGGAATGACGATTTTGTTTTAAATCATTAGATTTTTTATAAAAACATAAAATATATGATAAAGAAAAAAACTTACAATTGAGAACACTAATCTTGAGATTCTTCTTATCTATCATCTATAATTTCTACCATCAAGACTTCAATTTTTGAAATTATTATATAATCAAGTCATTGTCACTACAGGAAAATCCCGCATTTCCGGATTTTTATTATTTAAACTATAGTGTTACTGTAATTAAAGTATTTTTTAATTATTTAGAAAATAAAATTGATTATTTTAAAATAAAATTTAATATTTAATATAAAATATAGATTAACTAACTAATTAATTTTAAAATCAAAATTAATTACATAGTTAATATAACTATTAATAATTATTTGTTAAATCATTTAAATATTTTAAAATTTATAAATTTTCTTTAATTTTTTAAAAAGCCGTCGGAAACGCCAAAAAGCTGCCGGAAAAGCCGCCGGAAAATTCCGCGGGAAAATTTTACGGGAAATTAGCCGTCGCAAATTTTTTGCGGGGAAATTAGCCATCGGAAAGCCGCCGGTAATCCGTCGGAAAGCTGTCGGAAAATTTTGTAGGAAATAAGCCGTCAAAAAACCGTCGGAAATCCGCCGGAAAGCCGCCAGAAAACTGACCGCCGGAAAGCCGCCGGAAAATTTGGCCGGTAATAAGTGATTTTCCTGTAGTGTGTCAATACCATTAAAAATATCCTTTTCAATATAAGTAAACAGTCATTCATCCAAGAGTTTCACATACGATTGCGTAAACGTTTCTTTATAATGTTCATTGCAAAAAATGCTCGTTCAACTGTTGTTGTAGAAATTGGCAATATCAGAGCAAGCTTTATAAGTAAGAACACCAAATGATAAATATCATTCTTCCTAGTCTCCATCATTTTCTAAGCAAGTTATCCAAGTCATTTTAAATTCATAAATACATCATCCGTTCTCACACCAACAATAAAATTCTCAATTTGATCGTCTAGTATGATGAGATCCATTTCTAAAAAATCTAACAGATAAAATTTTGCAAAGCGTATCAATCATTCTTTATCGAAAACTGAAAATGACTGACATGGATTCAAACATGTCACACACATAAGTAATTATGTATTTATTTCATCAAACATGTTGTTGAGCTCTTGAAGTTGCATATCTATAACAATGTAAATTAATTCAATTTGATAATGATGTCTATTTATTATGTTTTCAGTATGACGTCTTAATCTTCCTCGCATCACAAATGTATCAGTCATGTTTGAAATATTTATATTATTCTTCTCACAAAATAATCCAAGTTCCTTAAATAAGTTATGACACCCATCATTTCTCATATTTTAAAATCTTTGTTTAAAAACTTTGACCAAAGTCATGACATTTATAATATTTTGATCCTTTTTTGCAGTACTTAAGATAACTCATTTGTAACTCCTAATATAGTATCCATTAGGGGTGTCAATATTTGACACGACCCGAAAACCCGACCCTAAAACCCGACCCGAACCCGACCCGAAAATTTCGGGTTAGGGTCAACCCGAACCCGAAACGGGTCGGGTCCCGAAACGGGTCTGGTTCGGGTTCAACATTTCGACCTGTTTCAAAAATCGGGTCGGGTTCGGGTTAACACTTTGACCCGAAATTGACCCGAAAGTGACCCGATTTTGACCCGAAAACTCGATTTTGACCCGCCAACCCGAGATTGACCCGATTTTGACCCAGTTTTGACCCGAAAAGAGGAGATTGACCCGTTTTTGACCCGAAAATTAGCAATTTTTTGGTTGAAAACGGGTCATTCGGGTCGGGTCGGGTTGACCCGGACCCAAAGCGGGTCGGGTCCAGGAAACCGACCCGTTTTTAAAAACGGGTCGGGTTCGGGTTGACCCGAATAGTGCCGGGTCAGTTTCGGGTTCGACCCGAACCCGACCCGTGACCCGAAATTGACACCCTATCCATCATATGCAAATTGAAAACAAATTCAAAAGTTTGCATGAATTCAAGTCGCGAAAATGCTTCGCCTTTTGACTCCACAATATTCTGTATTATAAAATCAGTTTCCATCACAAGTTAATTTCTGTTGGAAAAATTGTAATAAACTAATAATAGATACATGTAAATTTCTATAGGATACGGGTGATCAAACTCTTTCAGTTATCTTTGTTATTATTATTTCTAGAACAGAGGAGCTTTTGGACATGTAATTTTAAATTTTATGTACTTCCGAGAAGAAGAAATAGAACCACCAATGTTCTCATTCCACTGTTTTCATCATGACAGTAAAACCGCTCAGTTTGATGCAACCTTTATTCACCATATTTGAGCTTATTTTTATAGGCTAATTAGTAAAAAAGAAAACTAAAATTTAAAAACTAATTTTAAATGCGGAGTATAAACTTCTTCAGCAACTTAGTTTGCCCTTAAACTAAGTTCCATGTCTGATATCATCTAAATTTTCACAACAATTAAAGAATAAGAAATCTAAGTAAGCAAACAGAAATGGAAAATTGCAAAGCTTGCCCAGTTGCCCTATTCATAATTCCATCGAATCACAGAGGGTTCAAAGGGAAATGCAGACGAGCTTTTTTATTTCTCTTTAATAAAATAAAGGGAAAATTGCAAACTGCTACATTAGTAAAGATCCATCAGGTAAGAACCGTAAGATCCTTTTCTTCAAGAAATAATCTATATAAAGAAGGAGATCTCGTGATCAAAAAATAATCAGAATCAAATACCTTTTGATTCCTCAAATCTTCCAATGAAATAATAAGAATCAGTTGAGCAGAATCAAATACATTTTGGTTCCTCAAATCTTCCAAATAGAAGGAGCAGCCGAGCAGGTCCTCCACACAAAATATGCCGCCTATCCGCAGTCTCCGTCCAGGCATCCACCCATCCGCCCTTCTTCTACCCTTCTGTTGCAAACTGGCGAGCTGACGCTCGCCGTGAACAAGAAGGATATTTCACGGTTTCGCCCTTTCGGTCCCGTCGCTGTCTTTCTGTCCGCCAAACAGAGAAGTGCAACGGTAATATTAGAACCCAAAAAACTCTAAAAGTTGCTTTTATTTGTAATTAGGTAGCAATAAATATATTTAATTAGGCATTAATTAAAATGTTATTGGGGGCCTGTGCCCCTAGGGTCCCCATGGTGAATCTTCCACTGGGCTCGATCAAGCGAACCATGGAAGGCCAAACCACGGAAGCACATGCGAAAGGCAAAGCACAGAAACAGGTGCGAGCTGACGAACCACGAAAGTGCGTGTGGGAGGCCACAAAAGGCGTACGAAAGGCAGACCATGGAAGGTTGTTCGCGAGCTCATTTTCCGTGGCATAAGCTGAGCTTGAGCTTGAGGTCGTATTTTGAGTTCGACTCGAATTCGTGCTCTTGTTAGACATGACTCAAACTCAACTCGACTCATTTGAATGCCTATGATAGAATATTGTCTCTTCGAATTGATCATTTATTATTGTTTAATTGCAAGCTTCTTTCAGTAAGCTTGGCGGCATTCAAGCATGGTCATATTATCATGAATACTTGCATGACCTTTAATAACAAAACTCTCGTAATCATTGTCAGGTTTGGGTGTTGCGATTTTTAAGAAAATAAAATTTCTTTATACAATGGTTTAATAAGAATGACTATGATGATGACAGTTGTATGCTTGTATTCATTCTTGCTGGCTGCAAAAAGGAAAGTTTTTTTTTTCCTATTAAATAGCATTAGCGCCAATATATTTTGAGTGAGATTGAGTGATTCATATAATATGAAGGTTTTGTTTTAGAAAACTGTTTTAGTAAACAGTAAGGAAGTTAAGCTTATAGAGGTCAAGAACAAGTTTCTCCTGCACAATCAAACATCGTTGACTAGCTATAAGGATTTGTGTGAGATGACTGTAACTTTTTATTCAGGTGATTATAATTAGAATGGTGCGGAGAAAATAAATTTTTTGAAAGTTGCTGTCGAAAACATCTTTTTAGCATAAATTTTTTTTGAAAGTAGTAGTCAAAAAGAAAATATAGGGTGAGTTTCGGACGGCGTCATTACTGCTTCACTGTATGAAAAGTTATTAAAGGATCGTTTGGGGCATTGCGGCAGAGCCAGGTTATAAAAATTTCGCGGCACGTACATGCTTCCTGCGACCATTCACCTTCTCCCGCGGTCCCTGCTTTCCGCGGTTTCGAAGTGCAAAAAAGACGTAAATCCCACTTCTAAAATATTCGCGACCTTCGTCCCTTCTCATAAGATTTGGCAGACCCGCTTCTTCCCCGACCAACGGGCGACCGCGAAGCTATGCTACGCCCCTCCACACTCCCCTCCACCGACCGGCTCAGGTTTCTTCCCTCTGATTTGTACTCAGTCCATAGTGAATATCCTAACCCTCAATCCTTCCATAAATCCTCTCTTCTTCCCATAACCATCACTCGCCATCATCACCTTCGGATTTTATGCCGGCGCAGCAGCTCCAACGATGCTGTCGTAGGTGCCTCCCAGCTAGAGGCTCGATTTGAGGAGATTTCTGTCGATGGAGTCGAAAAGGAGCACACGAGCATGGGCATCGGGAGCCCTAGCCTCTTTCGGCCACTTGTGACGTGAAAGATGAGTTTAGGGGATCAGGCCTTTTTCCTGCGCTTGCCTTTGTTGCTTGCTCTGTGATAATCTTCTCTTTATTTTTAGTGTCTTCGAGTCATTTGTATTTTTTTTTTTTTTTTTTTTTTTTTTTTTTTTTTTTTTTTTTTTTTGTGCATTTGACTATTTTTTATGTAACTTGGAAGGCGATACTGTAGAAAATTATATTTATCTGGATTGAGTATTTGTGATGTACCTCCTTTTTGAGATATGGATTATTGGTGATATTGTTGTCTAGCTGCAAGTAAGGCTTCTCCTTATGGCATATTATGCAGACAATTTGCGGATTTTTTTTTTCTTTACAAATAATCTGGTTTTGAATAATGCTTAGAAAACATTTCTTGTTGTCTTTTGGATGCAGACATCTACTGCATTTACCAGCCTAGTCGGGAATCTATAAAAACATAACAAATTAATTTGAAGTATGATAGAAAAAGTTAAGTTAAAATTTTATAATATTTTGATATATAAACTTATAAAAGATTTGATAAAATTAATTAATTTTAATTCATAAATGTTAGTTGATTATTATATTTATCTAAATGTATAAAAGGGTATCAAAGTAATTTGTTGACATATAGCAGCAGCACAGCAACTCGACAGTTATACCACCCAAACAAAATGTATTGATTTTTGTACAACAATTTTAGAAAGCAGCTTTCTGGACAACAACTTCACAACTTGCTTTACCGACAGTTGCAGCCGTCCCAAACGAAGCCATAATTGTGATCTGAAAAGCAAAGCAATTAGAAAACCGTCTTAAACAAAACGCAAGTCTAGGTGCATGGCATTCCATGAGCTTGAAAAGATTCACTTAAGGAACAATAATGATCTTCTTGTAGGGTTTTTATGCAAGATATTGTTTTTCTAAATTGTATAAGAATATCAAATTTATTCTAAGAATATCAAAATTAGGCATATGATCAAGTATTGATATATCACAGCACATTAATTTCCGTCAAATTATACTTAGGCTTCAAATTATAATTTTTTTTACTAAAAAGCTATTTTAAAAATAGTAAGAAATCTCTCTCTAATGAGAACTTTTATTAAGTCAGGACACCTGACGTAGCTCTACATCCGAACGCCAATAACATGTCGCCACGTGCTCTTACTCTTTACCGTGCGGCCCAACAACCCGACTCGGACCGGAACCCGGTATTGCTATGATCGTTTATTGCTATGTATTGCTCGATATTGCTTGACAATAACAAGAAATACCGCTCTTTCAAGACCAATACCGAGCAATACCTAGCAATACCTAGCAAAACCGGGGTATTGCTCGGTATATCTTGGTATTGGTCTTGACAAAATGGTATTTCTTGTTATTGCCGAACAATACCTAGCAATACCCTGGTCTGCACAAATCAGCCAATACATAGCAATACCGGGTCCGGGTCGTCGGGCCGCGCGGTAAAGAGTAAGAGCACGTGACCCTATTTTATTGACGTCCAGATGTAGAACTACGTCAGGTGTCCTGACCTAATAAAAGTTCCTCTAATGAAGCCATAAAAATCGCTTCAACCAGCTTTCCATCCAAGAATGCTTTGCCTACCAAACACACATAAAATTGAGGATGTCACAGTCGCATATCCATTAGATCATCTCCCCCAACCAACTTTTGCGTTTGTCAAAGCTACCTCTCTCTATAACTAACACCACACTCATGTCCATTTGATGTTTTCCATTCCACCTATCTTTTATTCTACTTTTGCTTTGCAGCCTAACAACCCCAACCCAACTAAAAATGTGCAACATATTTTTTATACAAATTATAATAAAATAAATTTAAATTTTATTAATTTTATTTTTGAGACAATTTTATAATTAAATTATCTTATATAATATTTATCTCATAATTAATTTAATTATTTTCAAGTTAATTCGGATATAATTTATATCAAAATATTTTAATGCATTTAAAAAAAATCTAATTATGATAGTCGAATGCAAAAAGTGCGCATAAGAATGTGATTTAAAATTTATAGATTTATGTTGAGATTGGTGGGATATATGATATCACGTATAAATTGCACTAATCTCAACATAATTTTTAGAAATTTTAGGTCTATTTTGATATGTTTTGTATTAAGTTATTTTCAAATAATTTTTTTTCTCAATAATGATTTATTGAACTCCAAATATTTTTCAATTGTTAATTAAGATGGATGCATACCTCTCAATTCCTTCTTTGAGAAAATGAAAGAACAAATCAGAGTTCAAATTGTCTAATATATTAAGTGTTTGTTCGTGCAATCATAATTTTGTTTGACAACTACTTTTTTTTTTTACTTTTTCATTATTTTTTTAGAAATTTTTTAAGCAAAAAGTTGATTTTACAACTTTAATAGCTAAATTTTCTATAATAACTTCAAAAAATTTTGTATAAAAGTTGTAGCTATCCCAAACAGATCCTAAGCCATTCTTTGTTAATTGAAGGTGTTCGTTAGGGCTGTCAATATTTGACACGACCCTAAAACCCGACCCAGAAAATCCGGGTTGGACCCGACCCGATTTCAAAACGGTAAATTTTTTATTTTTAGATACACATCAACATAAGTGGACTCATAACTTCTTTATCAGTGCACTAACACTTCCGTCCTAAATGCAGCTCACATTGGTCTATTAGTTGGGAGTTTTGAATATCAACCAAGAGGTCTTAGATTCGAGTCTTACGTATATCATGTGTATATGAGTTTATCTTAATTGGGTTATATATATATTCAAAAAAAAAATCTAACTCAACTACTCTTCACATTCATAAATTAATTATTTCTTAGGCGCAAGTGATAATAAAATATATATTATAATTAGAGGGAATTTAGTCATATTATTTTAAATGATATGATTTAAAATAATAAAAAAATATTATAATATGAACATTTAAAAAAAATATTTCTAAGTAAAAATTTAGACATTTTATAATAATGTATAGCTATTGTTTTTTTTAATAGTGGAACATAAATTATCTTTTTATTCAAAAAGACATAAATTAAATTTTCATTATTAAAAATATAAATAAAAGCAAATTTGTAATATATATTATTATATATAAAGACATTAAATTTTAAAGAGCCTTTTTTTTATTTGATAAAAAAAGAAACGTTAAGATCATTGAAAATCTATGAATATCATGTGAATATTATTGATACATCGTCAAAAAATTATATTGATCAAGCACGAATCTCGAGGCAAAAGCTAATTGGAAACTTCAAAAATTAAATTCAGGAGCACGTGAACTCCAGTTTCAGCGAGCTTATAGTCAAACTGAGCATCTTGGAAATACGAATCCAACGACACCAAGTTCGACCCAATCCGAGCCCAAATGGGTCCAAATCATGGACCCGAAGCGATGTTGGAAGGTTCGAACCGCAATTTGAGTTACTAAACGGTCTCCGATTTTGACGAGCCTATACTCGAATCGAACGGCTCGACGAGACAAATCCAACGAACCCAAGATCATCGAATTCCGACATCACTAAGGCCCTCAAATGTTCAACGAACGGTGCACGACCATAGGATTCAGCATCGGCCGTCCATTCGATCACTCCCTATTCTCCCTTGATCTCACGCATATTTACAAGCCATGCCACTCCAAAAAATCTATAAATAGAGCCCTCATTTCTCATGAGAGGGGATCTAAGCAAGAGAGAGAAGAAGAAGAGAAGGAGGAAGCTCCTCCTCGACGGCCGTCGGACCACCACAGGAACCTCGTCGGACCACCACCGAAGCCTCACCGGATTTTCATTGCACCACTGCCTTAAGGTTCGACGTTCAGTCCCTACGTCCTGCTGAAGATCTGATGTCCTGCTTAAGGCCCGACGTTCAGTCCCTACGTCCTACTGAAGACCCGACATCCTGCTTAAGGCCCGACGTTTAGTCCCTACGTCATACTGAAGACCCGACGTCCTGCTTAAGACCCGACGTCCAGACCCGACGTCCTACTCAAGGCCAGACTATCAATACCCGATCTTCCAAGTGACACTGGGTCTAACACCTGACTCCTATCGAACAATTGCTAATTGTAATCTGATTGCCCTTGGAGGCGAGTCAGCCCCTGTGTAACCAACTTAAATTATAGTTGAATCATTTTCAACTGGGCTAGGCCCCGTGGTTTTTTCCTTTTTCAAGGGTTTTCCACGTAAAAAATCTTGTGTTCTCTGTGTGTGAGCTAGTTATCCGTGCAACGTTAAGACGCAGAATTAAATCTCTATCGCCGCGTATATTCTAGCCCGCAACAATTATATTAAAAAAAAAAATCACGTGAATATTATATATTATCCAAAATATTCTTTTGGGCTCTGAGTTAGCAGCAAACATTTGTCAATTATATAAATTTGAATATAATAATCGGCCGAATTAATCACTTGCGACGTGCCAAGCAGATGGCCATAACGCACCGCTATAGGAACAAAGCAAATCGCAATCCAGTATTAACTTTCTTCAAAGCAATGCCAAACTTGCAAACTTCCACTCGCCTTCCATCAATCACAAACATCACCAAAATAAATTTATAATTTAGCAAATATTTCAATAAAAATCATACGAGGTCATTATTACTGCTTGTTGCTCACATAAGATAATATATATATATATATATATAT
>NW_021319099.1:1572928-1722818 GCF_001605985.2 Dendrobium catenatum | reverse complement strand
ATAAATATATATATATATAATATTTATAATTATGCTAAAAATTTATTTTATAAAAATAAATTTAGCTCAAAAAACTTTGAACAAATTTTTATAAAAATATCTTTAAATTTTAAATGTTAAATAAGTGATAATATTTAAATAATCAATAAAGTTGAAATATACTTCATATTAAATAAATATAATAATTTTTTAAGTCACATTCTTATTAAAAATTTTAAAATTTTAAGTGCAATTTATTTTTTAAAAATTTCAAGAAAAATTATTATTAGAATTAAATAATAATAAAAAATAAAATTAAGTTATAATACTATGCAAGAAATTTAAAATACATGAAAATCCAATTGAATATATATTTAAATAATGTAAATAAAAAAATAACTAAAAATTAAACAACAACCATAACAACAAACATCAAGCCCTTACCCACTACGCCCTTTCCCCATTTGACATATTAAAAATTCTTGTTTAAATCTACTTAAAATGTACGATTTCTTGTGAAATTCTCTAACCCCAGCTATAATCATCCTTAGGCTCAAGTGTGGGTCCAATACCCGTCAATATATTCCGCCGTACCTAAACATCCCAGGTGCTAAGAGTAATTCAATGCCACGTGTCTTAACCATCTAACGTAAACCGTCTTCAACAGTGGATGACATGATCTCGCAGTCTTTAAGTTGCCACTTCGACCCCTAATCCCTTAGGCTACATGTACGAACATCTCTAATTCTTATCGCTTCTTCACTCTTTATAGAAATATACTATCCCCAAGTACTAACCGGCGCGCTCTTCAATTGGAGTTTTACACCTATCGATTCCCACTATGTGTCTCATAAACTAAATCTAGCCACTCTCCACCAGAGCATTTCCTGCATCTCATCACACAACTTAGTATTATGGCTCTACCTTATTATATTGGGTCCACTTCGACACCAGTTTCATGGTCTGATCTCATAAAGCCCTATTTCGTCGCGTCCAACTACATCGTCAACCCACTCACGCGCCATCACACGCATAATTTTAGTGACACTCAAGTAAAAACTCTCCGCTTTTGAGAGTTTTATTACACGTTATTACCCCACCAAGTGCTTACTCACACACAAGCCCCGTCAGATATTTCACTCGTTGATATTCCTATTTTCAACCAACCACAATGCTCTCAAGTTCCCTATTCTGCACCGCTCCTAAGTGCCAAAATATTATATCCCATACCTCATCAGTGAGCTCTCGCCGTCACCTTAATCCTGAAGTCCACATAGAGTATCTAAGTCACCTCAGAGAAACGCCTTTGTACGCCTTTCATGCCCCATTTAACATATTCCTTCTTATCCCACGCCTAACACACCGCCAACACCAATCGCACCACTCGAGGATCTATTAATCAAATTCGCATTATACTCCAGAGTTATCTTACAGTTCCAACTATTGGCCAGAAATGAAATATAGTTAGCAATGCGATTGCTATAAACGTATCCTAAAGAGAGCAACAGCACGAGGTTCTCTCATACTATAAACTTCAATAACCCCTTATTAGTTAAACTCTATTAACAATGAGACAGATATGAATTGCATCTCTATGAAACGAGCAATCGAGCAACGGATCCAGTCCTATACTACCCTCTTCACTCATCATAATATTAATGTAGTATGACATTTTTCTAAAAAAAAATTGCTTCTCATCCATGAACTTGCCGTTAACTGGACCACTTTTCAACCTCTCGAACTCAATACATTGAATCGTATTTTATCCTACATTACTACCTTATCTTTTACTTCGCATTAATCAATTAAGCATTCCAAACTAATGTGAGCGAACCTCCCATGTCTAACAGTGTCCCAAGAAACTCTGAGTTCAGCTCTATTTGCTATCCTTAACCATTTCTACGCTGCTTGTTCCCTTCTGCTCCCTGTTCTTTCAGTTTTTTTTAAATGGAAACCCCTTTTTGAGAAAAAAAAAAAAAAAAAATTGACCGCGTTCGTCGATCCCGAGAAGCGGACGGTAACGCCGCGCACGAACCTTTATCTAAACCAGCTGCTCTGTACTTTCGCTCCATCGTACGCACATATAGAACTACTTGCGAATATGTCATCCAACAAGCTCCCCACGAATCAGAATGCTTTTTTATCTCCCAGTAGGTCTCTGCATGTCCTAACTCAAGACCCTTCTCAGATAACTCCCTCTACATTCTATGAGAGAATTCAAGATATTGTATAGCACACGAATCAACTTTTCGCAATATTGTATCTACGCCAGTACCGCCGCTTAATATCGAGTTCGATTCAATTCAATAAGTTCGTTTTACAAGCCGTGTGACTAAACAACTTTTTTTGCGTATAACAGCATAGCTATACCACTTCTTAACCTGTTAACCAGTCTTACCGCCATCTGGCGGCTGAACTTGCAAGCGCGACTGAAAAAGCAATGAACTCCTCAACGAGACCACCTACAACCCAGATATCTCAGCTCTTTCAGTCAGATACCTGATCGTGGCACCCTGTATAGATTGAGAGAGCATCTATATATCTCATCCCAACACGAGCTTTATCATCAGAGCACCAAGAGGACTGTTCAAGTTCACCACCAGTCTTTCTCCGTCCGCACCATGTTATTTAGGTAATAAACGATTACAAACAGCTTTTTTAATCGAACCGAATAACCGAGTAGCCCGCGAAAATTTTGTGAGCGCTTCAGCCCAACGGAACCAAGAATCTCAGAGTTCTCAGACGTTCCCCATGCCCGATTGGCAATCAGACGCCCTTTCTTCGATCTAGCACCACCTAGATGACTATCACTTCCAGCCTACGCCACGCTTTGCGACCATCCGACCGATTACATTTTGTAACGTACTTAACGTTCACATCTGCTCAAAACCCCCATATTCCCTTACCGTCGGCCGCCGACGTCATCTATATTTAATCGATAGTCCGCTGATGACACCGCAGTTAGTCGCTCTCGTGTTAGGATACGTATTGCCAGGTATTATTTTTAGAGTGCATTCCTAGCCGTACAACACCTATTGTACCGACACACAATATATGACTTGCGATCCGTGCACACAATTTTATTCAGAAGTCTCGCCATCGATAGTGATAGCACTAAATTACCGCACATTTACACCTAAGCTCACCACTTACCAACAATATCCGCAGTTTAACACAAAATGCCTTTCACTAGATCCCTTTAGGTCTGGTTTTATATCGTGTAGAACGCATCTTCGTAACAGATCCCACATCTCGCTTTCTTATTCCCCAGCCCAACGGTAATAACTAGGGTCCCAAAAAAATTAAAATGCCACTTAGCAAGCCCTGATTTTATTTAATTTTTCTTTCTTGTTTAAATTATTTTAGTATCAAATTGATTTATTATACATCAAATATAATACAAGACGTTTCTATTTTATCATTCCTGAAGCAATAAAAAAACCAGTCCCCAGACATAATATAACGCCTGCCTCCAATTAAGACATTTTTCCAGCTGCGGAGAAGTTTTCTTATTCTTTTAAAAAATACTTTTAAGTACACCCAAGAATTTTTTAATTAAAAAATTTCAATTGAGGTAAACAAGAATAAGTTGTCAACGCAAAACTACAAAAAAGTATAATTCGTCCAAGCATCACCAAGGTCTGCCCTCCCACCCAGCGGTCCCTGGTGTCCCGAAGTACAACTTGAGTCGGTCCCCTTTTTTATTATTTTTGTGTCCTCTCAGTCAAGTTATAACATAATCTTTAAATTCAACGGATATAAATAAACATTTTTACAGGATTAGTTTTTTTTTAACGATATCATTCCAGCGTATATATATATTACAGCAACAAATAATTCTGTAATCCTTCTCCTTTCCTCCCGTGTCATCTTAAGTGTGTGCCCATTGCTAAGTATCTGAGTCCCTAAAACGAACTATCTTAATCCTAATATTACCTTTACTAAAAAACCTGCCACTTATGACCAGTCCCTTCTGTCCTCTCATCAGCATTGATGAGAGTTTTTAAAACTCATTTACTAGTATATGGTTGATGTCGAGAGTCGACAGCTTTCAAACTTACTGTTTCTTAATCAAACTTCAATAAAGATACAATCTATACCGAACAGCCTGTGGGACTTTGTCTGAAATTATTTTGTAATTTTTTCTAAAATTTATTTGTTTATAATAAAATTTTTAATTAAAAAAATTTGTACTAAAAATATATTTTAAAAAAATAAAACTTCTCCACCGAAATTTAATTTAATAATTCTGATGTTTTTATTTCAGAATGAAATAAAAAATATTTAAATTATAAATAAATAATTGAATTACTAAAATAAATTTAAACAGAAAGAAAAATTTATAAATATCATATTAATTTTGACTAGTTATTTTGTATTCTTTAAATACTGGCACGTCAGCACTGAGTCTAGACTACTGAATTCTATAGGTTCCGTTAGGGCTGCAGCGAATCAAATGTTACGGACTCTACTATTCGTTCGATTAACTCATTTGTAATCGTTTAATTAACTAAATAAACAAACTTGAACAATATTTTAAATACTCGATTCTTAAATAAACAAACTTGAAACACTAAGCGTTCGGCTCATTTATGTTCTTCGACAAACATAAATGAAGTTCGTTGAACAAGTCTTACATTAAGCTCGATAAGAAGCTCAAATAAAGCTTGATTCGTGTTCAATTTGACATCATGAATAAGCTCAATAAAAAATAATTAATATTTACTATAATATATATATATTCCGTAATCATTTTATTCTTCATATATGGTTTCCCCATTTAAAAAAAAAAATGAAGAGCTTAAGTCCTGGCTAGTCACATCTGCCGACATGGAAGGATTGTAAATGAGAATATCTAAATTCATAAAATAGATATGTATTAAAAAATAATTTAAAATAGTTTTTTAGTGTTTCATTATAATTAATATATTTTTTAAAATTTAATTTAATAAATATAAGTTAATAATTAATTATTTTATAAATATAAAACATTTACTATTTGATTATGAGAGACTCATTTCTTCTTAGATATGCACTATATATTTTAAATATTTCCAATTTTACTTATAGCGAGTTAATTTTAGTAGTAATAGACTAGTGAGATTGTACTTTGGGGATAAAGTCATTAATAAGAGTACACGTTTTAGATAACTTAGATCTATTTTCAGAGTGATGGTGAAATAGATAGGATATCAGCAGAATTCAATGTATGGTTGAAGTGGAGAATGCATCGGCTTGTGTGTGATAGAAAAGTGCCCTTCAAACTTAAGAAAAATTCTATAAGATGTAGTGAGGCATGCAATGCTTATGATGCTGAATGTTGGCCATTAAAAGAGAAGCATAATACTAAGTTAAGTGTGATAGAGATGAGGATGCTCTGGTGAAGTGGCTTATCTTTAGAAATAGGATACGAAATGAGCTTTAACATGAAAAGGTTGGAGTATCTCAGAAGATAATTAGAGAGACACTGAGTTTGGTCACATAAAACGCAGTCTTCCAAATACCGTTAGAAGTAGACGATAGATTTGACTTATGTTTAAGAAATATAAAGACAGACCTAAAAGATTTGGTTAGAGAATATTAGAAATGACCATTCTTAAGTAATTTAAACAAGAATTTCTTTAATATGTCACAAATGAGAAAAAGGATTCGTAGTGGGATAAAGGCTTGATGTTGTTGTATGTTGTTTTTAATTTTAGTTATTTTTATCTACATTATTTCAAAATATAAATTCATTGATTCATGTATTTTAATTCTTGCAATAATTATCAACTAATTTATTTTATTATATTTTTAATTCTATATATATTTTCTTGAAATTTTAAAAAATAATATGACTTAAATATTTTAAAATTTAATAGAATGTGACTAAAATTATAATTTATTTTAATATGTATATATATAATTTTAAAATGATTATTTATAAATTATACTTATTTAACAATTTAATAATTTAAGATATTTTTAATAAAAATTTTTCAAATTTTGAGCTAAATTTTTTTTAAAAATAAATATTAGCATTATTTATATAAAATATATATATTATATTATTATATAATTATTATATATATATAATTATCTTATGTAGCACAACAGTAATAATACCTCGTATGATTTTATTGAAAATTGCTAAATTATTATAATTATTTTTGTGATGTTTGTGATTGATGGAAGCAGGAGTGGAAGTTTGCAATTTGGCATTGCTTTGAAGAAAGTTAATACTGGATTGCGATTTGCTTTGTTCCTATAGCCGTGCGTTATGGCCATCTGCTTGGCACGTCGCAAATGATTAATTCGGCCCGATATATATTCAAATAATTAAATGACAAAAATTTGCTGCTAACTCAGAGCCCAAAAAATATTTTGGATAATATATATTTCCGTGATATTTTTTTTTAATATAATGTTCGCTAAGAATACGCCACATAGAGATTTAATTCGCTCTAACGTTGCACGGATAACTAGCTCACAACACAGAGAAACAAGATTTTCGTATGGAAAACCCTTGAAAAAGGAAAAAACACACGGCCTAGCCCAGTTGAAAATATTCAACTATAATTTAATTGGTTTAACAGGGCTGACTCGCCTCCACCAAATCAGATTACATATTAGCAATTGTCCTAGGAATCAGGTTAACGTGCTCAACTTAAGAAATCCGGTATTGATATCTGGCCTTGATAGGACTCGGTTGCTGGACGTCGGCTTAACAGGACGCGGTGGGTCCAGTATGACGTAGGAACTAAACGTTCCTTAAGCAGGATGTTCGGGTCTTCAGTAGGACGTAGGGACTGAACGTCGGCCTTAAGAGAGGACATCAGATCTTCAGCAGGACGTAGACTGAACGTCGAACCTTAAGCAGTGGTGCAATGAAAATCCGTGAGGCTTCGGTGGTGGTCCGACGAGGTTCCTTGTGTTACGCCTCGAGGAAGAGCTTCCCTCTTCTTCTCTTCTCTCTCTTGCTTAATCCCCTCTCATGAAAATGAGGGCTCTATTTATAATTTTTGGAGGGCATGGCTTGTAAATATGCGTGAGATCAAGGGAGAATAGGGAGTGATCGAATGACGGCCGATGCTGAATCTATGGTCTCTCACCGTCTTGCAACATTTGATATCGGCGTTATGATGTTCGGAATTCGATGATCTTGGGTTCGTTTGATCGTCTCGCGAGCCGTTCGATTCGAGTATATCTCGTCAAAATCGGGACCGTTTATAACTCAAATTGGTTTCGAACCTTCCAACCGCTTCGGTCCATGATTTGACCCATTGGCTCGGATTGGGTCGACTTGTGTGGATTCTATTTCCAAGATGCTCAGTTTGACTATAAGCTCGCTGAAATGGAGTTCACGTGCTCTGAATTTAATTTTTGAAGTTTCCAATTAGCTTTTGCCTCGAGATTCGTGCTTGATCATATAATTTTTTGACGATGTATCAATATATTCACATGATATTCATAGATTTCATGACTTAACGTTTTTTTTATCAAAAAAAAAAAGGCTCTTTAAAATTTAATGTCTTTATATAATAATATATATTACAAATTTGCTTTTATTATATTTTAAAATGAAATTTAATTTATGTCTTTTTGAATAAAAGATAAATTTATGTTCCACTATTAAAAAAAACAATAGCTATACATTATATAAAAATGTCTAAATTTTTACTTAGAAATATTTTTTTTTAATGTTCATTATTATTTAATTATATATTTATATAAATCATATATTTAAAATAATAATCTCCCTCTAATTATAATATATATTTTATTATCACTGCGCCTAAGAAATAATTAATTTATGAATGTGAAGAGTAGTTGAGTTAGATTTTTTTTTTTGATTTATATATATAAACCAATTAAGATAAACTCATATTACAATGATAATACGTAAACAACTCGAATCTAAGACCTCTTGGTAATTCCATTCAAACTCCCAATCTAATAGAACCATGTGAGCTGCATTTAGGACGGAGTGTTACACTGATAAGAATTTATGAGTCCACTTATGTTATGTGAATCTATATATATATTATATATATTAGCCAAATCCGGGTCCAACCCAAGGATTTCTGGGTCGGGTTTATGAGATATCGTCGTCAAATCATTGACAGCCCTAACGAACACCTTCAAATTACAAATGAATGCTTAGGATCTGTTTGGGATAACTACAAACTTTTATACAAAATTTTTTAGTAATTATAGAAATGGTAGTAAGATCAACCTTTTTGCTTAAAAAATTTCTAAAAAAAATAAGAAAAAGTATAAAAAAAAATGTCAGAATTAAACAATTGATGTTCACACGAACAAACACTTAATAATTAGAAATTTGAACTCTATTTTTCTTTCATTTTCTCAAAGAAGAATTGCGAGAAGGTATGCATCCATCTTAATTAAACAATTGAAAAATATTTGGATTCAAATTAATATCATTATAGAAAATATTATTTAAAATAACTGATAATACAAACATATCAAAATAGACCTAAAATTTCTAAAAATCTATGTATGAGATCCCTATGCATTCAATACGCCTCGAAATTATCCTCACCAATACCACACAAACCCTATAAAATTACCTAAATTGATTCACATTCTATTATCGACTTTTTTGCATTCACTAATCAAATTAGATTCTCTTTTTTAATCATTAATTAATATCTTATGATAATTATTCTGATTCAACTTGATAATAATTAAATTAACATTATGAGATACTATCTAATATAAGATAATGCTAATGTATAAGATATGTCTCAAATAAACAAATCTCATATATAAAGTTTAAATTTATTTTTACTAATTGATATAAAAACCTATGTGCATCATTTTATTAGTTAGTGGTTTAGGCTGCAAAGAAAATATGTCAGTAAGATTAGGTGATATAAACATCCAAATGACATGAGGTGGTGTGTTAGTTTTAGAGAGAGGTAGCTTTGACAAACGCAAAAGTTGTGGGGATATCTATATGGATATGCGACTTACATCCTCAATTTTATGTGTGTGGTAGGCAAAGCATTCTTGGGATGGAAAGCTGGTGAAGGCATTTTAGCTTTCTTAAGGAACTTTATTACGCAGACCACCTGACGTATATCTACATCCTTGGACTCAATAAATAGGTCACAGTGCCTCTTACTTGCACCTCTGCGACCACCAGCTATCTCCGTCATACTCTACTCATCTCTACTCTTGCTTGACCAGACTGTCTACTCTGTATTGTTCCAATAAAAGAAATACCATTTCAAACCCGAATACCAAAAACCGAGCAAACCCCGATTTGCTAGTTATGTAGGTATTGCTCTATCGTCTTGAAGACGTATTATTCTTGTCCTTATTCTAATGAAGCCATAAATATCATACGCTTCAACCAGCTTCCACCCAGCTAAAGGAATCTTTAATACAACTCAATACACATAAATCAGCCAACCCCCAGCAAACATAGCAATAACACGATCAAGCATACCGGCCTCCGAATCGCATCGAGCCAGATATCTAATGTCCCGCGCCAACCAACTTTTCTTTTCCCAAACTACCTCGCTCTAACGACCAGACCTAAACCACCACTCATGCCTATTTATATAATGTTCCAATCCACCTAAATATTTTAACATTTCTACTTGCTTTGCATGCGCAACCCAACACCATTTATTGCCCAACCGCAGCACCTTAAAGAATTTCGGCACCAATTTATAAAATCTTACATTAATTCAAAAAAATGTACATAATTACCTTAATTAATAATAATTCTATTCATCTATAGAGCAATTAAAACTAATTATTAATAGAAGTAGCTTTCTTTAGAAAAAAATTAATAAATTAATTTGTATACCATAATAAAATCCTAACATTAATTAATTTTCAACTTAAGATAAATCATTAAATGATAGACTTGTAGAATCAAAAATATTCAATAACAAATTCAGTTATAGAGACAAACTAATCTTATAATATCAAAATGTTCTAGAGAATTAAAATGGACTCCAAAAATAAATCTATACAATTCTAGAAAAAAATGAACAATATTAAAAATTTTACATAAATATATATAATTACATCACAATAAAAAATCTATATTGTACACCTAAGTAAAATCTTCAAAACCACGAATCACCAAAATTACATCTAAAAAACTTGGCTTTGTTTATTAAGTACCTTTCTAATATGCTTTGTCTTTTACATTATCAACTTAATAATAATATAGTGGCTCAATACTGAAATGGATCTTGGCCTATCACAAAATATAACCTCGCGATCGGTTTAAAGCAGGTTGAATTTTTCCAGAAAGTGCTCATCTAAAATTTGTACCAAAAATCTTAAAATTAATATACATATTAAGCGTCGCAACTCCTTTAAAAAATATAAGAACAAATCCATAAACTCAAATCTAGCTGCTATACTATATATTGCTCTGCCTCTATCACATTTTTTATATCAATAAATATCTTTATACTTACTGTCATATCTTAATAAATATTTTAACAAAAAATTATATACATACTTATATAAAGAAACAAATTCTATAATCATAACTATACATTATAACTGTAACAAAAATAAAATGTGAATATTAAAATATTTATCAAATCTTTTAATACTAAAATTTCCCAAACAACCTAAATCAATATCAAATAACTTGATATAAATAACACAGATCTTACAAATTTACCCCCTTAAACCCCCCGATATTAAACCCTATCGACCCATCACCATATACATAACAGTAAGTTTGACTATCATTTCCCTTAAATATCAAAGACACTCACGATACGTAGGTAAAGAAATCCAAACTAGATGTACTGCCCAAATACCAAAAAGACAACAAGAACACTTTTTCTAAAAAGCCATTATCTCTATCACCAAACCAGATTCAATCATTAAGAAGCAACTAACGAAAAAAACACTAATAACACCCGCACTCAACCCATTGTCTGCATCAATATATTTATAGTCTCATAATGATTAAAGCCCTTACTTGCAAATCATACAACCGAAACTTACACAATATTCCACCCTATACAATAATAACAATTATATATAAAATACTAAATCTAAATAAAAATTATTCAAAAAAAAAAAAAATCAAAACTCAAACAACCCCAACACAAAAAAAAATTAACACCAAAATAAAAAATAAAAAATTAAAATATAAAATATTTAAAATAATATTAAAAAAAAAAAAAATAATAACAGATAAAAAAAATCAAATAAAAAATGAAACAGTAAAAAAGACTAATTAAAGAAAAAAACCATACAAAATAAATACAACATCTACAAAAAGTGAATAATAACTAACAACAACCCAAAATACGCCAATACCTAAATAAAATAATATTTTCTACTAGTATCGCCTTCCAAGTAGACATACAAAAATAGTCAAACCCTTAGCAACTAAAAAAATAAATAAAAAAAAAAAACGAATTAACAATACCAAATTAACACAAACGCAAATAAAAAATATAAGAGAAAATTAAATCACCGAGCAGAGATCAACCCTAACAAAGACAAAGCAGAGAGAAACAAGCCCACATCGACGATCTAACCACTACAAACCCGATCCCAAAATAACATCACTACAATAACCCGAAACTCACATCTACACTCCCCGATGCCCATGCCGTATCATTGCAAATGCCATCTACTTCTATTCACATCCAAATTCGAACAAAGAAATCATCAAATCAGCCCTACACGGCACCCACAGCACCAACACCTACCACAACAATCAATAGGATAGCCCCCTGTAGCCCGGCAGAAAAATCGAACAATGTAACCGCATGAAGATGCGTAAACGCCCAAACTAGACTCAGAACGCCACAACAACCAAACAACAGAGAGCATAGCCACAGTACTATAAACCTTAATATGCATAAAAGAGATTTATGGAAGGATTGATTAGATAACCACTAATCACCCGATAAAAATCAGAACGGGAAACCAACTGGAACGACTCGTGAGACACCCGCCACGTATCACACCTATCTAGCCCCTAGCTCCGGGTCGCGGATCTTAGCAGTACGACAGAAGAACGCATGGCCACTCGCCAAAAAACTTAAAATATAAGCACTTGAGGAACACTGAGAATCCAAGCAACAAAAATAAAGAAGTGAGAAAAGAATTCTTCTTCTCTTTTGCCCACCCTCAAATCCACACCACACAAGAAACCTCACCACCAGCCAAATAACATCAAACCCTCGAATCAGACATAGCATGTACGTGCCCACACACCCACCACTTTAATAATCCACCTGCCTCCGCTTGCCAATGCCTCCCAACTATACACCACGCCTAATTAATACTTAAAATCTTCTTTCCATTAAACCAGTGCAACCGACTCCAACCCTAGACTCAAAGCACTGAATACCAAACGCCACCCCACATCTACTATTCCTTAATTTGCTACCAACCTTTAAAACCCAACTCTAATCTTTAAATAACTCACACAAATGTCTAAACTCCGACAACCAATCTCAACTCTAACCAACCCTAATCTAATCATTTCATCACCCCAACCAACCCACCCTATCAATCAAACTAACCAACCTACAAATAATATATATCACCTAGAAATTAACCTACAGTTCCCACTCTACACACCAAACAACTCTCCCTATAGTACATACCTCCAAACAAGAATGATAATCTATTTTCCACTAGCCAAAACGACCTTAAAATCTCACCCTATAAGCTTAATACTTCCTTATCTGCCCATACGTAAAAACATTTTCCCAATAAAAGCAAAAACACATATACACGTATTATATGCAAATCTCACTCAGATCTCACTCCTAAAACTGCCAAAAACCAATAAATAACCACCTCTCACCGCCTACATGAAACTATCTTTAACCCTCACGCCAAAAAAAAAATACTATCCATGAAAAAACACCAAAACAAAGCCAAACAATGAACCTACAAGCATTAATCAACATTCATCATAATACTACCTAAAGTCAACTTTCTTATTAACTTACTCATCCTACTAATAAAATTTATACAATTTTCAAATAAAACAGCACACACACAAACACCTACAATAATAGAATATCAACGAGATTTTGTTATTAAAGTCATCCAAAAAAATAAGTCGAATATATCACGACCATTGCCCATGAAATGCCATCCACACCCTCAACTAGACAGAACTATCCAATTAAACAATAAAAAAACAAAACAACCCATAATCAATTCTCAAGAGAGACAATATAATCCTCTTCCCATACATAAAGACCTTACAAACACCGAATCAGACATTTGCAGATCGCCGTATCCATGTCTCACGCAACCAACTAGCACCAATCAAATTCCCACAGTCAAATTCAAAATACAACCATAACAAACTCAAGCCAAGACTATGGACAAAATAATGCACACGAGAAAAAAATCAGACACCACTCAGAGCGAATTTCCGCCAAAACCAAAAAACAACGATTCCATAGCATGCCTTTCTACGCCTTTTGTGGTACCTCCCACACTACACTTTACGTAGGGTATATCGTTACAAGCTCGCACCTGGATTACTTAGATGCATTTGCCTATTACGCATGTAGCTTCACGAATGTGCCCATTCCAAAGAATCGCATATCAAAAAAAAATAAGCAAACCACCATGT
The DNA here is from genome assembly GCF_001605985.2 of Dendrobium catenatum. Taxonomy (NCBI): domain Eukaryota; kingdom Viridiplantae; phylum Streptophyta; class Magnoliopsida; order Asparagales; family Orchidaceae; genus Dendrobium; species Dendrobium catenatum. The sequence goes on along the minus strand of NW_021319099.1, from coordinate 1,709,239 downwards.
GGAAGGATTATACCCAACGTCATGAGGAAAACAATCCTATAACTATCAAACCCCCAATAACATTATAAATTAATCCATAAAATATAAAATAATTATTTAAATATAAAGCATACTTTAAAATACAAAATAAAGCAACTTTTAAAGACTCATTGATCGATAAAATAACCAATTGAATCTCATGCTATGAAAAGGAAACCAAGACACAGAAACAACATACGTACGAGAAATGGCAAAAAACTGAAAGGGGCATAAAATAAAGAAAAAAAGAAAAATATTCCAGTAAATATTCACAATATGCTTACAGAAGCAGAGCAATCAAACATCGCATAACCGAAAAAACATGGAAAAGAGGGAAAGAAAAGGCAAAAAAAAAAAAAACTAAAATAAACAACAATAACAACAACACAACCAGCCCACGGACTGTTACCATGCCCTAACGGAAAGATAAGAAAATTAGGCGGCATAATATTCTGTTGAAGCGACACTAATCACGGCTCGCTCCTAAATCTCCAAACAGAAGCGGGACCACCGAATTCTTAAAAAAACACAAAATGAAAATCACCCCAACCACATAAACCCATACCTATGGGTTCATCTCGTTTGAATGTTCAAATCAATTACAATATTGTTAAAATTATAGGTTAAATGATCGGAAATTTAATATTGAAAATTTTGAATTAAAATATTATATAAAAATTAATGTTGATCAATTAAATTTTTTGGAGGCTTATCATATCATAAAATAAATTTGAAGTTTTTTTTTTTATGCATATATCTCATCTAATTTCTATTATCTTCAAACACCAATAAAGTTTTACACATTTAGCATTTTTAGGAAATAATGTTTTATTTATGGGATGAATTTAACGTGTTAAAATAAAGATGTTTTAATATTATTTTTATACGAAAAATAAATAAAAAAATATGGGCATTAAAGTACCAGTTTGGGGTTTTCTTGCCACATGTATTCATGCCACATGATATAAATTTATTTTGGGACAGCTTTCTTGCTTTTTATAGCAATAGAGAAACTCAAATTTTAAAACTATTATTAAAAACATCTTTTTTATACAAATTTTATTTGAAAGCTGTAAAAAATATTTTTGTTTGGGATAACCATTGTGTATGTGAAAGGTACTTAAAATTTTGTTTGGGATAATTTTTTTTATTACTTTTAAAAAGTAAAATTTTAAAAAAAATTATGTTAAAAATTTATTTTAAGAAGTAATAAAAAAGCCTATTGGGCCGTTGTGGTTGCCTTATTTATTTTAATTACACGGCCCAAACTCGTAGTCTTTATAGTTAACTTTGGGCCGCAATCACTGGATGTTGGCTCTAGGGTTTATAGAGGCCGGTGTGTTGCTTTCCGCCTCTTCGTCCAAAAGGCAAGCTTGCAGGTGCCCTTTCTTCTTCTCCTTCCTTTGTTCATGGCGCTTCCAGGCCCTTACTCCGGCGTCAGCACTCTAGCTTTTGTGAGTCTATTTTTTTTCCTTTCGCTTGAATATATCACTGAACTCCGTTTCTTATTATTGATCCCTCGATCGGACTTGTTTCGATCATTCGGAACAGGTTGCTCGTGCTTCGGCTTTCACTTTTGGTGTTGTATACGGCAGCGTGAAGCTCTCATATCTCCAGGTATCAAATCCATCAATTTGTTTTTGTTTTGATATCTGACGAAGTGACGATAATAACCTTTATTTGTTTATTTTGTTTCCCATGGAGAAATGGTAGATGTGAGAGTGTTGGGCTGTGTTTGGATGCATGGAATTTGAATTAATGAAATTTAAATAAAGGTGAAAAGGTCAAATGAATGGATGTTGATTCATAGTTAACCAAAAAATTGTTGGGATTTCTTTTTATTTCCTTCAATTTACTCCAATCCAAAGAAAGCCATATGGTTATGACTATGTTAAGTTTAGTACAACGTTCTTTTATGACAAAGGGAATGTGCGCAGTCAATGAAGTTAACTCTTACATATTTGATGTGAGCCTTTGAATAAAATCTGTGAATCTTTGTAACATTTTGTTTTTCTACTACTGATTGATTTAGATGCATTATCTTAATTTTTTGCCCATATATGACCTTTATACAAATCAATTGGGATGGGTTTTATACAATAGAACATATATTTGTTATGTATATAGCTACTGTTGCTTATTAGCTATTATTCTTGGAAATCTTGTGATTACACAATTAGTCATTCTTAACTTGTAAATTGATTTATATCCTATATCCTTGCATAATTTTATCTATTTATTTATTTATTTATTTTCTCCTTCATGAGTTAGTTTAGGTTGCATCCGGTTTTTTCCGTTTCCTTGAGTTTCCAAAGAAATAGTGCGGGTGAAAATTATAGGGCTATGAACCATCTAGTCTCAAGCCAATCTCCGCTCAACCCATGGTTTATTTCGTCAAATCTCAATATGATTCATTGTTGCTGATCAAGGCTAGCTATATATTTTCCAACTCTAATTTTACTTCAAGCGAGATCAATTCAAGCCAAAAGCCGGTTTGATTTTCAATTCATTTTCAATTTTCAAGTCAAATTTTATGCTTTGGATTAATATATGCATCAGTAATTGCATAGTTACTATTGCTTGTGTGCATGTGCCTACATGCATACTTGTACTCATTTATTCTTATTTAAAAATTGGTATGAGGTCAAGCTAGCTCAATCAAATGAATAAATTGATCCAGCTATCAAATAAGTTTTCAGTTTCAAATATATTTCTCATAACTATTGAAAGCCTCTAAAAAAAGAAATTAGTTAGTTATTTGGTTGCATGAACTTAAAATACTTGTAGTTTTGATATATATATATATATATATAATGTGTGTGAAAACCCCAAATTATTTCTTTGGTGTATGTGGCTTTATTTATGTATATTAAACCCTTTGCTTTTTATGGTCAAACAATAATTTTAAGTTGTTAGATTTCAGTAGTTATTTGTTTTTAAAAAATTTCTAGAGGTTGTTGTTGCTCTATAAAGTTATTATGAACTTGATCAACATCCCTAGGTAATTCTAGATTTGATAAAGATCATCTAAGCTCCACCTTAGCTTACTAAACCCTATTCTTAGTCCATTAAAATTTAAAATATCTTGCAATTTATTTTCCATCTTTAATTGCATTACCTTTAGATAGATACCAATTTCTGGTTCATGATCTCTAAGTTACAATGCGTTGAAGTTTAGTAAATTAAAAATTCAATTAAAATTTTGTGAACTAGATCAAATGAAATAAGTTTGCTTACATCTTAAGCTATTAAACATCCTTAATTTGTTGTGAGACAATCAGCATAACATGTCCAAAGTTTGCCATAGGTTCTTGGGGCTTGGTTAAAGCTTATTGAACCTTTTCATAAGATTTTGATAAAATCTAGTTGATGCTGAGAAAGTTTTGAGTCGGTTGTGGTTGTAATCACAGGGCTTTTAAAGAATAATTGTTGGAAACTCCATCTATAATTAACGCCAAGTATGTATGGAATGTTACAAAAAATAATATTAGCAACTATAATAATGAGAGTGGAAGTTATGTGCACTTAGGAGAGATTACAAGCACAAACCAAAATTTGATGTTGGTGGTAATGTCGAAGGTATATGACTCAAATAAGCCAATTAAGCTTGATATTATTGAAGAGCTCTAATTGCTAACATTCTATTGAAGCAGAAGGTGGTTAATGCCATCAATCCCAAGCAGTCAAGAGAATTTGATTGGCATTAGGCTTGTATGATACCTTAGCTTACCAAAAACATAACAATAAGACCTCTATTCGATGGTATGAATTTTTGACAAGTTGGGAAAATCATGACGTAGTATTTCAATTTTTGTTTGGCTAGAACTACTTAATACATCAATCATGTATTATGCAACATTATCCACTTGGTGATTTTTCAAATGATTGTTGGAAGTTGCTTCTTATATGATAGAGATGCACATTTTCACACTGAGCACATGAGTTAAGTCAAAGATGGCCCATGTACGGTAACAACAAATCAACATGCTTGAATAATTTGTGAGGGCTTGCCAAGTGAAATACTTAGTTAGCTTTTATCAATATTACATGTTGGCCTTCATACGTTATGTAGATCTAAAGGTCTCAATGATGCCTACATTGTCATTGACAACAAGTGCAAGTCCAACATTAATCAATGGAGATGGCACATCCTCCAACAGTGAGATTGTTCATCTCGAGTACCATTCAACTTAAAGCAAGTGAACAGAGAAAAAACAATGCTCACTCAAGGAAGATCTTGTTTTTTGTGGGGTGGTGAAGTGGTAGTGTTTTTCTTAAAGTTCTCTTTGAAGGACAACCTTCTCTAACTATTACATTGGCATACTATTGTGTTTTCCACAAGTCATGGATACATGAAGTTCACTCTTCTAAGATTTTCAATGACTTTGTGTTAAATAAGATATTAGCAAATTTGAAATGTTGCATTTATTTGCCATAGTTGAAACAATATACTGCACAATTTGTCAAGGATTGTGTATTATACTAAACATCAAATGGCAATAATAGGTGAACGATGTTTTCATACCATTTTTCGTTCTCTCAAGGCCGAAGGAGAGTTGGTCCATGGATTTTATGGGTGGTCTTCCAACATCTTGGCATGCTAATGATTACCTTTTTGTGGTAATGGGAAAGTTTCCTATAATGGTGGTACTAATAATGCTAGAAGGCCATAACTTGATCTTATTAGACGACATGAGATTATTTTTAACCTGGAGCTCTCAGTGAAATTATTGTGAAGAATCACTATCCATTACCTTGCATTAAGAACCTCATTTATCAATTAAAGGATACAAGTTCAACATCAATTTAAGTACCCTCATGCACAGAGTTGTGAGGATGATACTTGGGAGATTACTTTCAAAGTAAGGCAAAAAATTTTTGAGTGGCTTGTTATGCTATCGGGTTGTGCAATGTGACCGCTATGCTCAAGTGCCTTATGAATGTAATTCTTCAGCCCTTGATAGTCAACTTTGTCGAACTAGGTGTTCAAGGTTTAAAGAGCAACACGCTAGTCGTAGTGGGAGGTGGTAGCCTTCGAATTGATCAAGGCAAAATTGGGTCGTTCATTATTGGCCTATTTTGTGTGAAATCATTATAATTTAGTTAGTGCCTAACAATATCAATAGAAATTCATAGGACTCTTTTTTGAGATTGTTTAACATTGCCATAATTTGAAGAAGGTGCACGCATAGAATATTTGAAATGGAAGCTAAAGTGAACTATCATGTGATGAGGGTAGTATTGATTTCAAATGGCCACTCCATTACATTTCATTTAAAAGAAAATTACCATGGTTCATAATTTAATTGTGCCACTAACAATTAGGATGTTTTCATTATACATATTGGTCAAGCACTAGCCATTTTACTTGGCAAGGAGATGGTGGTATATACGGAAAAATGCAAGCATGGTTGCAACAAGCACACAACTTCAAATAGTTGTCTATTTATAATATATAAATATTATCATCAAGTGCAAGTCCAACATTAATCAATGGACATGGCACATCCTCTAACCATGAGATTGTTCATCTCGAGTACCATTCAACTTAAAGCAAGTGAACATAGAAAAACACCGCTTACTCAAGGAAGATCTTGTTTTTTGTTGGGTGGTGAAGTGGTAGTGTGTCTTAAAGTGCTCTTTGAAAGACAACCTTCTCTATATTATTACATTGGCATACTATTGTGTTTTCCACAAGTCGTGGATCAGATCAAATGGATGCATGAAGTTCACTCTTCTAAGATTTTCAAAGACTTTGTGGTAAATAAGATATTAACAAATTTGTAATGTCGCATTTATTAGCCATAGATGGAACAATATACTGCACAATTTGTCGAGGATTGTGTATTATGCAAAACATCAAATGGCAATAATAGGTGAACAATGTGTACGTGCCATTGTTCATTCTCTCAAGGCCACAGGAGAGTGGTTCCATGGATTTTACATGGCATGCTAATAATTAGCTCTTTGTGGTAATTGGAAAGTTCCCTATAATGGTGGTACTAATAATGCAAGAAGGCCATAACTTGGTCTTAGACGGCATGAGATTATTTTTAACATGTTTGGGTACATTATGGGCTTCCTATCTCCATTGTATTATATGGTGATATTTATTCGTGAGCACTATTTATGTACCATTATGGAGCATGATGGATGCTAAGTTGAAGAAGAACATGCCTTACCACCCTTAAATAAATGATCAAACAGAGTTTGATAATCAGACGATATTTCTCATAAATCAAAGATGTGCAATGAGTTTATTTTCATTCTTGCAATTCACCTTCAATGGAATAATGCACGGTTCCACGAGCAAGAGCTTACATAATTATCCTCTGCAAATTACTTTTTACATCTATCACTAAAGGACTCTGCCTTGGAATAGGACAGTAAAGAAAGGGCCCTATAATTTTTTGAAGGCATCCATCAAGGCATTGAGAAATGGAACAACAGTTACAGCACATGCAACAAACTTGCAAGCTTGACACTATGGACACCACTTCCAAAGTGACTACCAATTGAAGACCTTGTTTGGTTGTCTCGATAATCATCAAATCAAATATGTTGGGAGCAAACTTGGACCTCTTTGTTATGAACTTTTTAAAATGCTAGAAAAAGTATGTTGCCAATGCTTCTAAGAGGAGGGTATGTCAGCATACATGGAAGCCACTTACTCGGTAACAAATGTCAACAAATTTCAATAGTTCATACAGTGGATGCTTGATGACAAGCCAAGCAAAGTGCTTCCCAAGGTTGACAACTTAGGTTTCATTTCGAACTGTTTTTTTATTGCTTCTTAAAACAGTTTTTTTGCACTAAAAAACTACTTTAAGAAGCAGCAGAAAAGCCGTCTCAAACGAAGCCTTAATATGACTACAAGACATTGCACTTTCAAAAGACTTTCTTTGAACATCATGTGTTACAAACATTGTTATGAATAAGTTGGAAAGGTCAACACTCATACATAATAAAATGGTTTAGTAGGGGGAAAGAAGACTCCGAGTTCTCACATTTTTGTTTGAAAATGTATAATCATCTGTGATTTATCAAGAATTGAATTATGTACCTGAGGAATTGATCATTCAATTGAATTTTATTTTGGTAAGGGGCAAGGAACGTTTTGTCACTAACAAGCCCAATTATGATCAGAGACAGCCAACGGTTGGTGACTCCACTTTTCTGGGCTTAATGATCTTTTAAACTATTGCTCCTAAATTAGTGGATCTTAGGGAAGTTAATGGGCTAAGTGGGTTTGACTTATGGGTTGCATGTTGACCAATGTATATTAATACTTATATTGGTTTGAACCAAAATAACAAAAAATGAACAATGATAAGATGTTTTTATAGGAACTTTTTATTATGAATCCTTTGTAGGATTTTTGATCTAACAGGTGAGAGGAAATTTCATAATTTATATGTGAGAAAGATGTAGATCGATTAGCTAGCTGTGGTAGGCAAGCTCATGTCGAGCAGTGTCAGTAACTTATGCTTAGGGGAGCAAATATACTGAATTAGGATTATGTTAACGTTTAACTTTTCCAGGTATCAAGTTACATGAAAATCTTCCTTGCTAGTGTAATTTCCGCCCTTAGTTGGATGGAACTTAGGAGAACGAGAAAAGATTGCCTTTGGTGATGTTGTATTACTTGTTGATGTTTTGTTATTTTTTATGAAATGTAGTCATCATTATTTTCATGATGATGAACATGCTACTCTAAAGTTCGTTACTCTCTGTGTTGAAGCCATGGAGTTATTGCATCTGCAATATAGTGCTTTGTGTTGCACATTGTGCGTGCCATTTTTTTAAGAAAAATAAAATATATGAAAAACATTACCAAATAATACCCCCATATTTGGGCAAATTTCTGTGTTATCGTCTTCAAATCTATTACGAGCTACTATGTAATTTGGAACATTTCTAGAAATCTTTAGCCGTTCTATCTATTTAGCCAATTATCTTACATTCTTACCAGAAAAATCATACAGTTGTGTGACTGAGATTAGCCATTCTCAGCTAAGTACTAGCATTATGTTCCTGCTGATTGAGCCATCCGAATATTGACATTGCTATGCACCAACCGTGCATAGAAAATGTTATGAGATGTGGTTCGAAACATTTGATTTCAAGTGCCTTTTTGAGATTATGATATGATGCCAGCGCAGATCCAGGAGTTTTGAACCACCTTTCTTCCTATTATTTTTTTACCCAGGCAGAATTCAATTGATTATAAGAATTTTCTCCTGCTAACATGGCATGCAAGTTTGTTTTCTTGCATGTATTTACCTTAGCTTTATTTCTCTATCCTGCTTGATTTTTTTATCTCTAGTTAGCGGAGATAGGGTGATTTGTTTCATAGGTCTCTAACATTTCATTTGGGACGACCTTCTTACTGTTTTTAAAAACAGCTTTTTAGTATAAAAAATTTAATTTTTATACTAGAAAACTACTTTAAGAAGCAGTAAGAAAACAATCCCAAACGAAACCTTATTATTAATATTTGATTTATTATAATAGAGATTAGGACTAATATTACAAGTATTGCACAGACTGCAAAGTTAGCATATCTAACATCCTTGCTTAATCTTTCTAGGCTAAGGCAAAGGCTCAAAGAAAGGCCGAGGCAAAGAAGGATCATCATCACTAAAGAGTTCTCATCAGAAATCTTCATGTATCAGACTGAACTTTGAGCCGTAGTTTTTGTTTTTGTTTTTTGTTTTTTTTTTTGTTTTTAAAAGATGTCAAAAGACACTGCTGTTTCATGTATCTTGCTTTGAATCTTTCTTTAAAATCTTAAATATTCAGCATGTTCTGACAAGAAAATAATGCCTCGCCCTTTAAATAAACAACCATGCACATTTTGTCAGAGTTGTTTAATGTACTGTTGACATTCTCTATAGTACTAATTCTATGATGCCTGATATCAAATCTTTCCTCTAGTGGGTACCAAATACAATATTTTTTCACGAAATTATTACGTGTGGTCAATGAACATCATCCGGAAGCTAATCCATATTACCAATTTATTGTATATTATTACTCTGTATCAGGTGATGTGATGTGTCATGATTGACCTCTGGACGGTCTAGTGACCGCACATAATAATTTTTTTTTCTTGGTTCACAATTTCTTCTATTTTGGATGGAAAATTGCTACACAGAATAACAGATAAAAACTAGTTTGAGCGTCTAAATTGATTTTATCAGGATTTTAGCCGTAAAAGTATTTTACCATTTCAGTTGGTGGCAACAACGGAACTTTTGCCCCGATTGTAAGCTTAATATTTACTTGCATTCCAGGAAAGAAAGATCTTTCGTGCTTAAAAGCTCTTTGCTGGTATCTTCTTCCCGATCATAATTGTGCAGCATAATTGCTTTTAAATCATCTGTGGAATTCATTATGTACAAACAGTATTGATTTAATTATTAATAGAATTTTGATGAAATTGATCTCAACCATTCAAAACAAGTAAGAATAATTGCTCCATGAAAAATTATCTTGGTAATTGAAGATGTCTGAATCCTTGGCTTAAACTGTGTAGCTTAATATCCAGGTGATAAAGCTCTGGTGACTTTTTTGTCTCGAATTCAACAACACAAATTAAGGTTTTACATGCAACAGTTTTTTCATTGCTTTGTAAAGTTTCGTTCGGGACGATTTTTTAACTGCTTCTTAAAGTAATTTTTTAGTATAAATAATTTTTATTTGATATACTAGAAAGATGCTTTAAGAAATATTAAAAAAGTCGTCTTAAACGAAGTCTAAAACAGTTTTTGAGTTCAAAAATTTATAGAACTAATTTTTTTTACTAAAGAATTATTTTAAAAAATAATTAAAAAATCATCCAAAACTTATCTTAAAATCTATATATATTGGAAAATGTTCTGCTACATGCCACATCCTTCGCTTATGTGAAAAGAGGCCATTTTTGTTTTTCCATTGCATAGGAAATTATATTTCTTTTCAGTCGAGTAATAAACTGAGCGCCATGAAAGGCAACGATGATGTAATTTTGGACCCATTTTTCCACAATTAGCTTAGTTGTTTCTACGCAATGGGCCAGAATATTGTAATATGTGAAAACATGATGACTAACAATTTACACTGTAAAATAAATGTTTAATGTTAATTATGAATTAAAGGCATTGTATTAAGTTAAGAAAGTTAGATAAACGAAAGCAGAGAGGCATTTATTAAACTTATCCAACTTAATATAATAAAAATCTATAAAATTAGCAGAAAAGCAGTTTATACCAGCTTGCAACGTTTCCAGCTGCTGCTGCTGCTGCTGCTGCTTCTCGTCACTCGGATTTACTATGTCAATTCTCTATCAAAAGTATAGAAAAATGTGGTGCCCTTCCACCTCAAAATGTTCTGGAGACTCTATTCGTTAAGTCCTTTAAACAGACAAAGCAGCAGACTGTTGTCCTGCTTCTTCTGCTTGCAGGCCTTTATAATAGTTGACTAAAACTTCCCATCCACCTGGGCACATAAAGCCATCTGGAGGTCTCTCTCCATTCCTTGCATAGGCTCGCATCTGAAGTCACATTGCATAAGAAAAAAATATAATATTCAAGAAATTTTCATTCATATATATATTGTAATTTTCAATAAGATGATGTATTTATCTGCAAATATTATCATGATTTGAGAGGCCAACCTTGGTACCAGAGATGAATATGAACTCTTTAGCTCTTGAAGGATCAAAAAATGCCATCTTGTTTACTGAAGTGTCATATGCAGCAACCTACAGTCATGAACAAATCGTATGGTTTAAAGAGACTAAAATAATAAGTAGTCGATCATATGCCGCAACCTATTAAAATTTTTGTACTAGAAAGCTGCTTTAAGAAGTGGTAAAAAAGCCGTCCCAAACGAAGCCTAAGAGCCTATCAGCAAGATATGCACAAACGGGATAAAGCAAGAAATATGAGAAGCACAATCAAAGGCAAAAGAAATACCCTGAAAGGTAAAATGTTGAGTTTCTCTAAGCCTGGAGCCATGCTTAAAACCTTTTTCCCATGGTCTGGATCATACAAATCTCTCTTTTCAATGGGATGAGTCATTCCGGCAGGATCGCGACCGACAATATAAAAGTTAGCGCCTGCATTTATCCGAGCCTTCGCATGCCACTGTACTTCAGTAGGCCCTGCATAGTGCATAGGCGATGGGAATATTGCCACAATTGTAGTTGCAGGATCAAGAACTCCATCTTCGAGAACCTATTAATACATAAAATTTCAAATTTATGCATTCTATTCAAGTTCATCATAATAATATAATGAACACAAGTGAAAATGGTGACCTTACTGTGCTGCTCCATCCGAACATCCAGGGGGACATCATCTGCCTTCGTAAAACCACCTAAAGGATGCAATAGGAGAATCGGATTCTTATAACCCATCTCTAAGAGGCGCCTTCGTGTATCATTCATTAACAATGCGTGGCCATTATGCACAGGATTTCTTAACTGAAAAGCAAACACCGCATCAGCCTCGCGGCTATCAAATTCCTTTCGAAGTTCTCGGGGAGAAAGCCTATAGTGATCAAGACCATCATTATACTTGATAGGCTCCAGCACTTCAAGATCTCCCCCAACCAGCCAATTTCCAGATGGTCTGATTACTTCCTCAACATAAGGTAACCCAGGAGCTGTTGTTCCCCAGGTTCTGGCAATCCTTTCCTCTTTATTATGTTTATATATTTCAATGCTGAAACCATAATTTTTAAGAGTATATTTGCATCAAAATGAGCAAGAACAACATTGAATCAGAGAGTTGTTATGTAATCTGCGAAAATAAAATTTGAAGTTTACCCAATTTATTGACCAAAATTAATAAGTTATGCGGTTGGAATTAAATAGTGCATTTTTAGTTCAATTTACTTTCTCAATAATGGTCAAAAGGACGAGTACATAAAAATACCTCAATTAAGAAAGCATATATTATCAATTGAGTAATAATTCAAAATAATCCTCCGACTATTGATAAATGTCCAATTTAATCTATTTTATCATTAAATAAATTATAATATATAGTTAATCTAGTACATAAATAACAACGCAACAACAACATCAAGCATTTATCCCACTACATGGGGTCGGCTACATGAATCCTTTTTCTTCATTGTGTCATGTTAAGAGTCAAATTCTCAATTAAATCTAATAAAGAAAGGTCATTTCTAATATTTTCTAATCAAGTCTTTTTAGGTCTACCTCTAACTTTCTTAACATAGGCCAAATCTAATACATCTACTCTCCTAAAAGGGTCATCAGAAGGCCGCCGTTTTACATGAGTAAACCATCTAAGGCGACTCTCTCTAATCTTATTTGTCATTGGAGCTACTCCAACCTTTTCATGGATATGCTCGTTTTGTATCCTGTCTCTAAGAGTAAATCCACTCATCCACCCGAGCATCCTCATCTCAGCAACACTTAACATAATATTATGCTTCTCTTTTAATGGCCAACATTCTGCGTCATAAAGCATTGGAGGTCTCATCACTATTTTATAAAATTTTCCCTTAACTTTGAGTGGTACTTTTCTATCACACAACAAACCCGAAACAGTCCTCCACTTTAGCCATCCTACTTGAATTCAACTAATAATATCTCCATCTATTTCACCATCACTATGAACAATAGACCCAAGATATCTAAAACAAGTACACTTAATAATGACTTGATCGCTCAAAGTCATAACCCCCCCACAAAAAAAAAAAGGATCTATTACTACTAAAATTATACTCCATATATTCGGTTTTAGATCTACTTAAACAAAAACCTTTAGACTCTAAGATTGATCTCCATAATTCGAGTTTACCTTCAACTCCCTCTCTAATCTTATCAACAAGAAGAACATCATCAGCAAAAAACATACACCAGGGTACATCCTTTTGCAAATGTCTAGTAAGAAAATCCATGACTAAAGCAAAGAGATAAGGGCTTAAGGCTAGTCCTTGATGTAATCCAACTGAAATAGGAACATACTTCGTCAAATCACCTTGTGTTTGAACAAAAGTAACAGCTCCTGCTGTTGACTGTAACAGCCTCTCCCCACCGACATACCCAAACGACACAACCGTTCGTTCAAAAAATTGCAAACCGACATACTCACGACATAAGAATAAAATTCTACCTCATTCGCTCTCTTACGCACACTCAAGAAAGACGCGCATAGAGAAAGAGTTTTCGGAAGACTTACCTCTGCCCGACCGAACTCCATTCTTCGCTTCCAGTCTCTGTCCGATCTCGCCAGCGACCTCCTGCTCCGGCGTCGACCCTTCCGGCCGACCCAACTCCGGCGTCACTCCTTGCTCTTGCTCCGACTCCTGCATCCGTCTGCCCTAGTCGATCCAACCTCCTGCTTCCGCCGGCTCTTACTCGCCGTGCCCTAACCCTCTCCGGCCAGACCCAACGCTGACCAATCGTCTACCTCCGGTCGACCCCGACGCGACGCTCCTCCGTGCGTGGCTTCCGCCCCCTAGCCCGATCGGGTCTCCTTCCCGATCCGCCTATCTCCCTCTCCCTCTGTTATATGTAATATATAATGTATATTATATAAGATATATATTATATAATATATAGTAATGATACAACATATATATATATATAATATATATAATGAAATAAAAAAAAAAAAAAGAAATGAGAGAAGAGTGGAGAAATAATTTTCAACAGGTGTCGAAGACCCCGGCCGCGTACTTAGGTTCCGATCGGGATGGTTTGAAATTGAAACTGCCCGTTGATTTTTAATCCGGGCAGATGATTTTAAAATTTGAAGAGACCCCGGGCCGTCGCATCTTAGATCCGGCCGGGATGGTTCTAAAATTGAAGACCTCACGCAGTCGATCTTCAGATCCTGGTGGGATGATTTGGAAATCGAAAACCCTACGCCGTCGACCTTAGGTCCGCGGTGAAGAATTACGGGCAGTGCCGTCCCGATGTCTCCCTCGGTGGGGAGGAGACGCTGGAGGCTGCCCGAATTTTCAGTGAACATTAAAGGACTTGGACTAAAATTAAAAAAATTGATTTGACGAAATTCAAATTTAAAAACCAATTTTAAATAAAATTCGATCAATAATATTGGACCTAAACTCGAAATGGACTCAAACTTTGAACTCGAGGCACGCTTGCATTCACATGATATAAGAATCTTGAACATCGCTTACTTATGAGACATAGTATAAAATCTCTAATGAATACTCAATCCGTACATGGTAATTTATATCGATCAAAATGCTAATGTTAAATGTGTTCTTGCAAGCAAAACAAGAAGAGTGTAGTATGGTAAGAGCATACAATCTACATTGTCAAAATGTAGATATACACAATTTTCTAAGACACAAGCCGATGTATATATATATATATATACAATAAGTGTAATGGTGCTCTTTGATTGGCTTCAAAGAAGAAGTGGACCACAAGACAACTTAACACTATTTTTGATAACTCCTACGATTACAAAATTAATGTTTAGGAACACGATACTCACACTATCATTGCCTTTTCTTTAAATAATTTTGTTGAGAATAAATGAGTATCTCAATTCTCGCAAAGCACTTTCATGATAGTTGATAACATCTCAAGATGATTTTATGAATCCTTATAAGATATATGAGATTTCAATCATCAAGTTAGTTTATGGCATGGGGGCTGATTACAATGATTTGTGACCCATCAATACATCTTAAGCATACGAGTATGTTGGAGACGCATTAAGAGAGAAAAGAAAGATATAACAGAAAGACTTATAGCGAACAGATAATCTCTCCAACGAATATTAACCGATCTCCTACGGGAAAGAATAGAGGAATTTGTAGCACAAAATAATTCCTCTACGAACATGATCTAGTAGTGGGGATTGAGGCAAACACCCTCTACGATTTGTGCTAAGTGACATTTAGAAGAGTTAAACAAACAAATGCAATAACTGAAGTCTAGAAAGCTCACGTCATCGGATCCGCACATATGTGCAAGCAGACAGAAGGCGTTCGAGGCTCCTTAAATGAAATTCGATATTTTCTAAATAAATTGCTCTCGCATAAGGATCATGTTTTAATAATTTTAAATCCTCCTTATGTATTAAATATGATTCTTGAACTTAAATATACCCGCATGTGCTCCGATTGTAATATCTAAGTCCAAAATCCACGATCGAGAATGCTGGCGGGTTAAATATTCAAATTTCATCCTCCTCCTTGAGAGGACTGGAGTCGACATGACTTGAATAATAAAATGCCTCCCAAAATCCTACGAAATACAAGTGATCAAAGCCACCCGATGATGGCCGCGTTGACAGAAAATCTCAACCGGAGGGTTTAATCTCAAATCAAACAAAAGTCTAAAATTCGTGATAATAAACACTTCACCTAAAATACGTCAAAACTAAAAATATCCACCTTCCCGCAACCGTTTGTTCGGTGGTATTAAATTGAAATTAACCTCAGCTCACAAAGAGTAAATGTTGTTATCGGGTGTATCACTACGATTCATCCTCAAACAGTCTCTTGCAACAGGAACGTGGCACGTGCCTCTGATCGGGTGGTTTTGTTGCAAAATGGCTCATTATATACGATCACGGCCAAGCCCGTATGTTGTCTAAAGGCGTCAAACCCTTGAGTTATGAATCATAGGGTATATTGATAGGCATAAAACCCTCTTTAGCTAAGGTGGATTCAGATATATCCCCTCAGACAAACATCAACCCAGGTTTACAAGGTATTCTTGGACTAAGCAACCATGGCTGCGACAAGATGCCTTTTGTCAGGTTGGGTCGACTACCTCCTCTGACTAAGTAGACCAGGATCATGACAGCCCGGACGACGCGAACCATGGGATCTTGATCGGGCTCGTCTTCATTCCCCAACACCAGTTTTAAGTTTGTGGTGTAAACTCTAATTCCAACTTTAAAATCCAAATCCAAAACTTAAACCTTAAATTATTGCTATTATACGATAGGTTCAAACCTATGTGAACGCTTAAACGACTAGCCTTACGAAAGTTCTCCTGTTATCAGGAGGGGTAATTAACTATAGGGGCTTGCGCTATAGGAAACCAAACTCAGATCAAAAAGTCCTCACAAATGAGAGCGAAATCTCTGGGTAGTGTCTTATCAAAACTCAATCTGCCTTCTGAAAATCCCGGATCACACACCTAAAATGGAATTTTTGGAGCCCACACTGCATATAAACCCCTTCTTTTCTAGAACTCTCATAGCACTTCTCCCTGGAACTTTATCATCTTCTTTCTCTAAATCAATAAATTTCATTTTAGATCCTCCTTATTCTCTCTAAACTTCTCCAGCAACCCTCTCAAAAATAGAGTAGCTTCCAAGAGTAGATTACCGGGCATGAATCAAATTGATTTTGAGAAACATTAGTATCACGTGTAACCTATGCTCCATAAACTCTCTCCCAAAGTTTTAAAGAAGAACACATCAACTTAATTCATTATATTTCGCAAAATAGGAATCAACACACTCAATCTCCACTCTTCTAGCATTTTTAGTCTTCAAATAATATTAAAAAGTTTAGTAAGCCAATAAATTCCTTCATCTACTAAGCATTTCTACACCTCTATTGGAATATCATTAGGTCCAATGGTCTTTCAAACTTTATTTTTTTAAAGCCTCTCTAAATTCATTTTTACTATAACGCGATAAAATAAAAATCTCTATTTCATTAAAGTACTAAGATCACTAAAGTTAATCGTATTCTCACACTCTTCATTGAAAGCTTAACAAAAGATTATCACCCTTTGTTGAAATCCTCTTCTAAAAACAACACTTCTTTATCTTTATGCTAATGTACTTCCTTGAACAAATCTTTTACTACCCTATCTCTTGTCGAGGGATTAAAATTAAGCAATGAGAAACTCTAAGATTAAATTGACATTTATCAATATCAGCCGGGTACTATTTTAAGCTTTTACTCATTATCAATTTTAAAATGAGATCAAAATTATGAAAGTGCACATAATAAAGATGTACTAGAAGTTAGAAAATACATTTTAAGAAGCAATATATATATATATTATATATAATATATTATATATATATATATATATGATTTACATTATAACAACCTTAAAGTTAAATTAATAAGTTGGTCGTATTGACAGTAAAATTGTAGCATGAGACAATAAGAAAAAAAATTTGAGATATAAATGTATTCCAGATACCTCCAACTTTGACTTGTAAAGTAGTATTATTCTTAAAATATAGAAATATAGTACTTAAAGTACTACAAATGAAATTTAAAATTTACATTTCATTTGATTTTGGTAAGAAACAAAAATTTAAGTTCTTTTAAATAGTTTTTGCATGCATGAATTATATGTATGTATTGAGTATTTTTCCTAAACAAGGACCAAAAAAAGCTTAAGATGACTTAACTCTGCAATAAATGAATTAATAAAGGAAACTTCAAAAAAGCTAATGCATAAAAAAAGGGCACGGAAGAAACAGTATAAGAGGATGATAGATTAATGGTTCATACACAAGGAATTTAAAGGTCATGTTGTTTTAAGATCCTATACACATCTGCTGTCATGGAATACACAGAACAAGCCAATAAAAGAAAACTGACACATGGTGTGGTTTATGCATGCAGCATCTTCAAAGCGGGCATCAGAATTTTAATGCTTCTAGTATTTTATGTTAAGTTGTTGAAAAATAAGTATCTTCGAAGTTCTACAAATATAATAAACAAGCAAACAAGTTAGACGGTTTTGATGTATGGAAAATCTGTAAAAACCTCGCACTCTTGTTTTCTTTACGAAGAGGGATGATAGTTTTTTTAATTTGTATTAAAGCACTACAATTTCTAATTCTTGCAAGGATATTTGAAGTCTCGTTAGGCCAAGAGCTAATATAATAATTTGTTTTTTTATCATTATCCATGATACTCCTCTAGACTCCCAAACATGTGATTTCTTTGCTGGCCAGAACTTACAAGCTAGCTGTCAACTAAGCCATCACATTTGCAACCTTTTGTGCTAGCTAAAATTGTCTGACACACCTACCAATTTGAGACCTCCCACAATCAGGGCCCTAATGACAAAAGCACAAACCTAAAACAAGCAACCTCAAAAGTCATCAGACCGTGAACACGTTGACTATATTCAAACAATCATTTATTAGATTAACAAACAAAGCTGGGTGTTTGTCGATCACAGTTGGTCGTTAGTCGACCAACTTATAGTTAATCAAAAGGTGGCCAACAATCTTTGCTTTACTATCTTTATTATTGGTCGAATACAATAGACTAGCATTGGATCACATTTCTAGATTGCGCCCAAATTAGTGCAACACAAGTAAAATTGCATGGCTGGTTAACAACTGAGGAACCATGTCTGCTTTAAAACCTCACAGGTGATCAGGAAAACGTGTTTGATTCGGGAATCCAAGCAGCTATGTCTGGGTCGCCAGTAACCTAAAAGTGACTTGTGTTAGGTTAAGTCAACTCGAAGTTGGATCAAAGTTGGCTTAATGCACCGGTGATCTAATCCATTGCAACGCTTAAGGTTAAAGCTTATGAGAATAAATAACTTAAGCATTTTATTTGATGTTAGACTAAACACAATACTCTTATGTGCCTTAATAATCTCCTCCTCATATGACTCTTGATCCAAACCAAACCATCTAACTATTATATCACTTATTAGAAAGTATGAAACCAAGTGTAGTTAAATTTGGGTATAAACCAAATGGCTCATATACCAGGGGCAGAATCCCCTTTAGCTTAGTCGGGTAATTGCGTTCCCCCCCCCCCCTAAAAAAATAAAAAAGATCTTTATTATATGATTCTTTAGGTAATTTGGCCCCATCTATCTATTTTTTGTCCAACTTGGACCCCCGAAATATCTGCGAAGCGTATAACGATCAAGGATATGAACAAATAGGAGTCAAATTAAATTTGTATCTATTTTTTTGGTTGACTGTTTTCTTTTTGTCTCTATTTTTTTATCGTCATTGACCCATTTTCTTGTAGTGAAGTGTCAAGCCAAATTCGACGCAACATCAACAGTTACTTATAAGTTGGTCCCCCTAAAAATTAAGGCTGATTCCGCCCCTGAATCATGCCCATTTTCAATATAAAACTTGAACTTAAAAGAGAAAGCTAATCGCATATGTATTTGTAAACCAACATAATTTTCACCTATTTGATGTGGTCTAAATTAATATTGTCAAGGCTTTGACAAGAAACAACTTTCTTGGTTAGTTTGTGGGTTAGCTGCAACCCCGTCCATGGTCATGAGCTCATAAAAACTTGATCACAGTTGTAGGGCTTAGGTATTGACGAGGGTCTGCTAGCCTTGGATGATGAGAATGGTTGGTGAGGGCAATCTTTTTTCTTCCATGTTTTGGCCAAAGGTCCATTAGGCGTATGTTTTACAAAAGTTAAAGACAACATTAAGGCACAATTGTTGGCGTGCGTGCTACTTGCCAGCTTTTCAAAATTTCTTGTGGTCCAATATCAGCTTTCTAACTAGTTTTGGAAGATAGCATGTGCCTTCACAGAGGTGACAATTAACTTTCACAATTTTTACATCTCGAAAATAACATTGAAAATTTATCCAAGTTAACATCAATTTTATATTCTCTTCTTAAAGAAGCCCTTGTTCCACTCATCTCATTTAGTCGCCCACATCGTTGAGATCTCTTCTACTACTATTCTCTCCAATGAAACCAATTCAAAAAAAAAATTTGATAAGCATCATTTTGGCATTCTGTTATTAATTATATTTTCTTCTTATACTCAGTTCTTGATTGGTTTGATACTCTTCACTCTTGACCAAACATATTTTAAGAAATTTGTGTAAGAGATTTTTTTGAGTTTGACCCACATGTAGTGGAGTCAAGAAGTCTTTTTAACAGAACACATAAATTAATTTTATTATTTAGATGGGGCATATATATAATCTTTACTATTGAAAATGTGGAAGTTTATTATTAATATATATCTGTTATATATAAAAACATTAAAAATTTTGGCGTATGTCCACTTCCTCTCACAAATAGGATTCCTTCTTTCAGGCCTTTGGTTTTGGAGAGATTATTATGTGCGGAGTCCGGACTTGAGAACTGTCCAGATTTTGTGAGTGTACATAGTAAAAATATAGTAAAAGTGCAGTGTGCACAGTAATTGCACTTTTATTGCGCACACTCACAGAATTTGGACGCAGCTCCGATCCAGACCCCACACTTAATAATCTCTCTTGGTTTGTGTTCATGGAGTATGTATTTCGATTTTGTATTGTTTCTACTAATATTCTAGAATAGTGTGAAGTAGACTATGCTAAGTATTACATCAATTGGTGCCTTCTTCATCTAAATTTGGTTACGTTTGTGATTTTAAAGGAGCCTTGTAAATTATTCAAATTTTAAGGTGAAATTCACCGAAAAAAAAAAACGTAGAACGACATGGGGTTCATCTGATATTCAACAACTCATATTCCAATTTATGAACATCACATGAACAGACGAATTTCTCAAACCTCCGAAGCAGTTTTAACCACAGCAGCTTTCAAAATGAACCACCAAAAATGATGCATTTAGATTTTTGCATTATTTTTGTTATGAACAATATTAGTTATATTTTCTATTTTTGTTTTATTTTTATGCTATCCAATGATGGTGGTAAATCCAATGATCATGGTAGGAAAAGGTTTGGGTTATGCTTACCTTGGGTTTGCTGGCTTTGGGGTCCATCTTGTCCTTTGAGTTGTTTGTTGGTTTCATGTGGGCCTTGGCTGTTTTCGGTTTAAGCTTTAGTTGTTGAAATTCTAGTGGTGCCAGCTCATTAATATCTAGTGGAGGTGTAGCTCATTATGAGCTGATATTTAGCTCTGAAATTATAGAAGTATGCATTTTAGAATAGTGTGAAGTAGACTATGCTAAGTATTAGATCAATTGGTGCCTTGTTCATCTAAATTTGGTTAGGTTTGTGATTTTATAGGTTTGTGATTTTAAATATTCTAATTCAAGAAACATGGGGTTCATTTGATAGATACAACAACTCAGGCTTCGTTTGAGACAGCTTTCTTACTGCTTTATAAAATGGCTTTCTAGTACAAAATATTCTAATTCAAGAAACTTTTATACTAAAAAGTTGTTTAAGAAAATAGCAAAAAAACTATCCCAAACGAAACCTTAGTTTCCTATTTATGAGCAGCACATGAACAATCTCAAACATCAGAAGTAGCTTTAGCCACAACAGCTTTCAAAAGGAACTACCGAAAATAATTTGGCAACTAACATCATCAGCAAAAAAAATCAACCCAAACGGGCCCTAAGAAATTTAGTTTGTGGATGTTTGAAGAGGGCAGTTTTAAGAAATAATAAAGAGCAGAAACCCTTAAATTATCACATAAGCTTATTAAATAATTATTTTATTAGTCAAATTAAATAAAAATAATATTAATTCTTAATATCTTTTAACTTATTGATATTAATCATTAATGATGATTTAATTTTGCAAATTAATAAATCTATCTCTAATTTATTTAATTGAATATTAATAATTTGAATTAGTAATTTTATAAATTTTTATTATATTAATTAACTTATAATTAACATAACATAATAGTTTAATTAATCATTAAATATAATAAACTTTATGATACAATTTTATGAATAGAAAATTTATATTTGATTAGATTTATAAATTCTTAATAATAAATTATTTAAGTTAAATAATTATCATTCTTCTTAAAACTAAATTCCAAAATTTGTAATCATAAATTTATTGCAGCACACCTAAAACTCGAAGCCCTCGTCTTTCTCCCCCCCTTCCTATCTTACCCGAAACCCTAGATGAAAGGGAAAGGAGGAAAGGAAGTCGCAACGGGAGCTCGCTGAAAAAGGCAACTAAGGTATCGCGGCGGTGTTGTGGTGCGGTGAGGATTCGCTTGTTTTTTTTTTCCTCCTCTAAATCCCTTAGTAAACCCGAGATTTACAGAAAAACAGAGGTCAAACGGGATATGAAAAAAAACCTATAAATTGTTTTGGCCATTCAGACCGTTTGGCAGGATTTATCGTAAATCCTGCTACTAAACAGACAGCACCTAAGTGCCCTTATTTGGAAAAGGGTTAAGGGTAGTAATCTGAAGTAGCTATTAAATAACGGACTTGATGCTGAAAGGTCAAGAAGCATTGCGCGGAGAAATCCATTGTGACTATCAAAAACCAATATATGTGGCTGTATTCGCATCGTTCTAATGCTGAAGGCTATAAAAAGTTCTTGTGCAACGGAAAGCAATAAGCAGCTCCTGATAAATCAAGAGAATACAAGAAAGAAAAAAAATGGTATGCGTAATATAAAAATTTCCAGTTCTAACCTTCAGCAAAGATTTAGCAAAACTGGAGATATACTCCTTGCCGCTACTAAATCAAGAATTCATAGATAAATAGAAGAATGCCATGGAGCAAATGCCGCTGACCTTCTCAAGATGGCTACAAAATCTCCATTGGGTCCGACAAGAGCAACATCCGGAGAGACGCCGATTGCCTCCTTGGTATAATCGTCGATAGCTAGAACGATTGGCAGCGACATGTTAACAATCGATCCATCTGCCATCCTGATCGAATTAAAATGCAGGCACTGCAAGTACTCGTCCTCCCTCATAAACCCCCTCAGAGGACTCGCCCATCCCTCCGCCACCACATGCACCCACTCCAAATCCACCCTCCCGATCCTCACCGCCGGTAGAGCCGCAGCCTCCGCCCTCTTCGCCGCCCGCTCCTCCGGCTGAACCACTAGCTCAACCAGCTCTCCACCGTCCGGCTCGATTAGCGAGCTCCTCACTACGGCTGCGGACTTCGCCGAATCACGCGGGACGATCGCAGCCGCCATGCGAAGAGGGTTGGAGTGGTAAAGAGGGTTGAGAAGCAGTGATCTTCGAAGAAACCCTAGAGTTCGACTGTCTTGCCTCGTCTGAGCGGCGGCGGAAGAGGCAAGGTGAGGCATTCGCGGGAGAAGAATTTGAGCTTTGGGTATATAGAGAGCCATCGAATGGAACCGCGACGGCTCTAAACCGGGGAACGGTAACGGACCCTTTTTTTAATATTTCTCGTTCAGGGGAGATCACCACGTTTGTTTTTTAGGTGTCTTTTTGTGGTACTCGTTTATTGAGATTTGGTCCGTCGGATGGGAATTGGACGGTGGATCTCACCATAATACCTTTGTCTCAATTAGAAAGATTAACGAAGAAATCATTTACGCACAGCTGTTGTTGAATAGCAAAATCTTACGATTTTGAGACATTGGATTTGCTTCAAGATTGATGAAATATTAAGGTGTTTATAATCAGCACGACGCTTGAGGTAAATCGATGGTCAAATTCATAAAAGGCTTCTGGAAGCCTATTCTGACTGGTAGAGTGGTACGTATGATCAGATAGAAATTTATTACTTTATTATTTTTTTTTTAAATAAATATTACTTTATTGGATATAATAATTGAGAGAGAATACGAATGTTCTTCGGAAATTGACCGTCCGATGGTTGTCACGACATCAATGTTTGCATCTGTCCCAATATCATGAATATATTCATTCATTTATAAGAACTTTACATCTCCGGTAGTAATTTTTTTTATTTTTCCATTAAAAAAAATTATTAATATAGTGATATATATCATCATGATAAAGGTAAAGAGTTTTATGTTTTAGTTTTCACTTGGGACGAAATTTTTTATTACTTTTTAAAACAAATTTTTATTTAAAATTTTAATTTTGTACTAAAAAGATATTTTAAGAAGCAGTAAGAAAGCGGTCTCAAATGAAGTCTTAGGCTTCGTTTGGGACGGCTTTTTTATTGATTTTTAAAACGGAGTTTTAGTACTTTTTTTTATTTTTTTATTAAAACTCCGTTTTATAAAGCAATAAAAAAACTGTCCCAAACGATGCCTTAGTTTTTCATGAGATTTATACATGTATAAATAAATGAGAAGAATAAATGGGATGTTAAGTTTTTTATTTGAAAAAGCTAAGAACAGAAAAAAAAATTATAAGGTTAAGATCTTTTATTTTCCACTAGAATGGGATGTTAAGTTTAGTAATTATAATATATTACATATTTAAAGTAATAAGATCTTTTATTTTCCTACAATTGGAATAGAAGGGACAAAAAAATTGTGAGCACTTAGCCTCTTCTTATTGTAACAAAAATTTAGGGAGAAGTAGCGGGAAGAAGATGATGGAAGGCCGCTAATTTTGATCTGATAATGATCACTAGACGAAAGTGGTTAGACGACGATGGTTTGACGATGAAGATTGGATGATGACTATCGAATGATGTGGTATTAAATTTCATAGCAATCAAGTGATCATATACCGATGCTAGCAATGGATAGCGGTGATCATCATAATCAAATGTTAGGTAGAGCTTTAGAGTTATTTAGATCTATGTTATCTCTCCAAGCCCAAGTCCAGTTCCCTTTTATATCAAGAATGAGGGTCTATTTATAGTATTTTGAGAGTGTGAATTTAGATTAATTCAATAAAAAATTTATATAACTCAATTATATGACTCATATCAAATCCTTTGATAATATATTATTTATTCACCGTTTAATATTTAATACATTCGTGACTTTATAATTGAAAGATCTTCGGCTTATTGGATTCATCTCGTCAAGCTACTGGATATGAATATAATCATGTAAAATTTAGAGATCATCTAATATTTCAATCAATGCTCTAAGGTTTTTAATCTTAGTTTATTTCTTTCAGTTGGGATCATTTGGACTTGGATCAAATCACTTTTGATATCATTGGGTTCATCTTATCAAGTTGTTCAGTTTGACTCTAAATTTATTAAAATTTTAGTACAAATAATTTTGAATTTAATTTTTAAAAAAATTAATAGAAATGGTGTATCAATTTAATGGCAAACAAGTGCAGAGGAATCAACTATTATGATCAAAGTGCTATGAATCATAGAAGCAAAGGGGCCGAGGAATGTCACCATCAAGAGGTGGTTTGCTATTAATCATGGCACCGAGCTACTGCAAACCAAGAATATAGTGAATTGCTATCACCCCTCAAGTTGGCAATCCAAAAGGAGAATGTTAACTTGCTAGATGATGATAGCATGTGGCTAATGGACACTTGGTAAATATGTCATCTATCTGATCTTGAGTATTGATGTGACGCACTTGAATCTACTTTGCCTGAATGTGATCTCAAATGAAATGATAGTTGAATTAAATGCATTTGATGTGAGTGTCGAAAACAAAATTGTTGGCAAGAGCCACAGTAAAGACATTATCACAAAAAAATTGGATTGTT
Organism: Dendrobium catenatum; assembly: GCF_001605985.2. Classification (NCBI taxonomy): domain Eukaryota; kingdom Viridiplantae; phylum Streptophyta; class Magnoliopsida; order Asparagales; family Orchidaceae; genus Dendrobium; species Dendrobium catenatum. The sequence continues at coordinate 1,683,933 of NW_021319099.1, read as the reverse complement.
GGGTTTGTTGTGATATTGGATTACTAAATTAAGAGGAGTTCAGTACTTATATATGTTTTGGTTGTGGCTAGTGTCTTATATTCAACTATAGTAGAGGACTGGGCAACTAGGGCTTGCTTCTTCACACTCAAAGAGACAAGGGTGTCAACAAGATGGACTTCAATCTAGGATGCTTCCTGTCCAATTTAAATCAAAATATGAGTAAGAGGTGAGGTTGTCACAAGTGATCAGTAAGCCATAAGATTACATCCCTTTGAGATAACGAAGTGGACATTTAATGAGCTTAAAATGACTGTTTTGTTGAGCATGCCTATGTTGGCCAGTTTGATTTATTGTAAATGAAAGATATGGTCTAATAGTTATGAGATACTAAAGTGATTAGACTAGTTGACAATACAACTTTGGATATGCAACCACCTATTACGATAGTGAATTTGAGGTTTGTATAGAGGAAACAAGAGTACTAATTTCCAACTTCCCCCCTTGCACTTTGTAGTATTTTTGTAAGGCATTTCGTAGATCATAAACATAATACAGATGTTCAGAGTCAATAAAACCCGTCAGTTGATTCATGAATATGAGATCACCAAGCCGGCCATAAGGGAATTCGTTTGAATCCAACTATGAAACTTGCCAATTGTGTCGAACATAAATAATCATGAGAATACAAATAGCCGACATCGTGGCAACAAATCTGAACATTTCATTATAATCAATTCCTTGTTGAGCAATTTTTGACAGAGTTTTACTTCATTTTATACTGTCACCTATTGTCAAGCATGTTATGGTCTCTGTGAAGGAGGAACAAGTCTCTAAGTACATTTTTATTGTATATATAGTAGGAAATGCTATTGAGATCGCTTTATGCCTTTGTTGATGCTTAACAACTTAGAGTGGAGTAAACGGTGGAGTTAGTTGTTGAGCTCCTCACAATTCGTTTTGAGCATCAGCTCACAATACTTCAAATTAAGGGTATGTTTGGAACAATTTTTTTGTTGTTTTTCTGTTCAGACAACAACTACAATTCTTATCTGGGTGCTGCTTTCTCAATATTTTTAAAAAATTTTTTCTATGATCATAGTGCTAACGTTATTTTTTCTTCAGTAACTTCACAAGCAATTTTATAAAAAGTTACAGTCATATCAAACAAATCCTAAATCGTTATTATGCATTATATCAAGTTTCTATCTAACATGGATTCAAGACATCCTCCATCCATTTTGAGGGGGAGTATTAGGCTTTGTTTGGGATGACTTTCATACTGCCACTTAAAGTAGCTTTTTAGTACAAAAATTAAAAATTTATACCAAAAAATTGCTTTAAGAAGCAATATGAAAGTCGTACTAAACGAAATCTTGATTAATTAAATTTAGAACCATATATATTTCACCTTTACCGTGCCATTATGCACATACAATTAGTATTATTTCTTGCATTTTAACACCCATCATCTTGCCTAACCTCCACCTGTGTAATATATATATATACGTTGCACTTTGGCATTTTCTTGGAGGTTTTGAGTTAACATATCTTCCCATCCATTTCGAGTCTCCTTTCGGGTTTCTTCTTCCACATTTTCATCATTGACTTCACGGCAACCCTAAAGAATTCAAAAGTCATGGCCAAAATGACCAATGCCGATTACCACTATTAACTACAATTGCGTAGCCACCATCTTCGAAATACTATCGCTCTATTGTCATTATCTGACTATCATTATCTAATCATCACCATTTTATTATCATCAGTCGACATTGTAGCCCGACAACTGTTACCTTAACACTACCTTATTGTTTTCACAAGATTGTCGTCGTTCGATCGCCATCACTTGACATTCATGGTTCGACCATTATCTGTTGATCGTCATTACCCTCTACTACTCTTATAATCTTAGCTGTAAGCATACGAAATCAAACTAATATTTCTAATTTTATAACATTATCTACTCCATCTAAAAGTAAGAATAGACTCCTAGTATTTTACTTATATAGAAAAACATTTGTTCACTTTTGTAATTTACATATAAAATCTTAGGATATCCTCCAAGGGAAAAAACCTTTTTTTTTTTTTCACTTCAAAATTTAATAACAATCATATCAAACTATAATTCATCTGAAAATGGTCAGGAAGGAGGCAAGAAATAAATCGAGCAGCCATAGCTTGGACATTTCGTCGTTTGGCGCTCGAAGAGAGATGAACGTCAAATAATACGCTAAGGCTTAAGCTTAAATGCCCTGAGGATAAAATTGTAAATTTGTTAGGTAATTATTTGGGGCGGCAGGAGCAGCCGGGCAGGCCACGGGCTGCCGCGGTTTGGAAATCGGGTTGAAACGGTTCATTTTTAGGTTTCTCGGGTTGACCCGAACCGAACACAAAATTTCATACGGGTCAAAAACCTGAACCCGAACCTGACCCGTTTCAGGTCCAGGTTGACCCTAACCCTAAATTTTCGGGCAGGGTTCGGGTCGTGTCAAATATTGACAGGCCTAGTTATACCGACATATTTATGAACACGATAATATTAAATTCATAAAATCGTGTGCATTATTTAATTTATTTTAACTAATTTACCTTTATAAAAAATATATTTAAAATTAAAGACCTTACTATTTTATTTATGTAAATTATTAATAAGGATGTATATATTTTTAAGAAATTAATAAAGCATGTATATATTAAATAATTTCTTATGTAGTTAATAATGCATTATAAGAAATTAGCTAACTAGATTAAATTTTTATGTTATTTGTATATTTACATTGTAATAAAATATTTAAAGAATATTTTTTATTATTTTATTCATATAATTATCTATCTTTAAATAATTATTAAACTATATATTGAATATGTAATTAATGAAAAATTATGAAAAAATATTTTGAATTATGTTGTAAAGTTTATTAATTAATTTAATAGTTTATTATTAATATGATTGTTTTAACCAAGTAAATTTTGAATAATATATTAAAGAAAATTTATTAACCATGCATTTATTATGATATATATTTGAATATTTATTAAGCTATTAAATAAAACTATATATAATAAATTATTTTACACATGCTTAATAATATCTTTTAAAATATATCTAAAATTTATACATCCTTAATAATAATTTACATACAATAAAATAATAATAATTTTAATTTAAAAATTTTATTATAAATAGCGGGAAGTCAAAATAAACAATATAATAATATGATTAAACTACATAACAGTGTTCTAAATAAATCGAAAAATATAATTTGGAACACCTGATTTTTCACATTCTACATTCTAAGAAATGTTAACATTTCACGCATTCCTTATTCAGAAAATAATTTTCATATTTACTATTTTTTAAATTATCTCTCAATAATACTTCTTTTATTTAATTCAATTAAAAATTTTGCTTCTTTTTATAAATTAGTAAAATTATCCCTCAAACACTTTTTGAATATAGTTTTGAACGGCATTATTACATGAACATAGAGCGCCCCACACAGCAGATCGCTTTTCATCTTAAATATATACGGCCTCAAATCGATACGGAGAAACAAAACTCCCCCACTATTTCGGACTGCCCGACATGCTTCCCCTCTTCACACTCCTCCTTCTCTCCGCCGGCCGCCACCCCGCCCAAAAAATACCATCTTTCTCCTCGCCGGCCAGAGCAACATGTCGGGCCGCGGCGGAGTCACCGGAAACCGTTGGGACCATTTTATCCCACCGGAGTGCCAGCCAAGCCCCGACATTCTCCGCCTCAGCGCCGGTCTTCGATGGAAAGAAGCCCGCGAACCCCTCCACGCCGACATCGACTCGCGTAAAGTGTGCGGAGTGGGCCCCGGCATGCCTTTGCTCACGCTGTCTTGCGCCGGTGCGGCTGCGCCACCGCTCGCGCCTCAGTGCCGTCGCCGTCGGAGGGGAACGTTGCGATACGTGAGTGGGCCGCGGAGGGAAACGCGGTATACTCAACTTGGTGCGGCGTGCACGTGCCGCGGCGGCGGCGGCGGAAGGAGGAAAGGTGGCGGCTGTGTTGTATCAGGGGGAGAGCGTACTGTCTCCAAGGCGGATGCGGAGGCTAATAGGGAGAAGGATGGAGATCTCTGATTGGGATCTGAGGGCGGGATTTGGGGGATCCGGAATTTGCTCTAATTCAGGTATGTTGTTGTAACCGTCCGATTTAAGCTGAATACTGGTTATTAATTTATTACGCTATTAATATGTCGAAACATTTTCTATAAGTGCATAGCTTCATTTAAAATAAAACTTATTCAAAATGTTTAAATTTTTTATTATTATTTTTATCCTCATTCATAAATAAAAGAAAACTCCTTAAAAAAAAAAATTAAATTTTTTTCTATTTGAATGTTGAGTTTTTCTATGAGAATAATTAAAAAAATTTATTTATGTTGTTTTCAAGTCGAATTAAAAGAATATGAATGATATGTAAATCTAATTTTAATTTTCAAATTTATTTTGAATTTTCTCACAAAATAAAATAACAAATGCATGAAAAAGTTGTAATTTTTATGAAAGAAATTATGAAGGGAATAACTATTTTGATATGATCTAATTGAAAGTTATTTCGCACTGTAGTAAATATGATTACAAGATTTGTTCTTTCCTCAACTTAGAGAGTATAGGATTACACAGAGAATGAATGAATAGTTTGGCATGTTGATAAATGACGTGAGAAAATATTAGGGAGCGAGATGTTTAGCCAATTGTGATCCGAAGATGAATGGTTTGATAGTGGAGTGCTTCAGAGTGACAATTCAAATATGGTGGTTGGGCGATACTACGTTTAAGTTAGGGAGTAGCAAGAATCTCAAGGCAACCACTCTTGATATTATACAACATTTCTAGTCACTGTTCCTACATGTAGCGGCGGACCCAAGAAATTTATAATTTTGTGGATGTGCCTACATGTAATAGACTCATTAAAAATATTTTAAGTTTCAATTCAAATTTAATGTATAAAAATATTATCGCATTAAATACACTGAAAATTTTGGAAACAAATTAAATTTTGTGTTCACTTAAAACTACTTTTAAATTGGCTTAAAATTATATTATATTATTTAACTCAGCGCGTTTTTTTTTAGGGAAATTTACATACATGTCACTTTATAATATCTTATTTACATATATTAACACTCAAAACTTTATATTATAATACATACCACCCTATATTATTTAATATTAAATATACCACTTATTCTTTTTCTAACACTCATATATTTCATTTCTACCACTCATATTTGATATAAAATGAACTATGGGTGTAGTATGTAATATTAAAATTTTTAAGTGTTAAATATGTATAATGAGTGTAAGATAGTATTGTATGTAAATCTCCCCGCTCAAGCTGAGAAAAATAATATATATATAATATATATATATATATCAATATTAAATTAAATTATTTTAAAAAAGTTATTTCCGTAATATATAAATATAATACTAAATCCATATACTTTTAATTAATATAATCTCTTATTAAATTTTAATATAAAAAATAAATGGAAAATATAACTTTTCTAAAGGCGTTGGCCTTTAGAAAATAGGTTTATTTTGGCTGTCGTGAAGCCTACGAAGGAAGGTGTCAGGCTGTTCGATGATGGGGTGTTTCCACTCTCTCATGATAGGCGTAAATCCGGTCATTTCCCAACCTTTAACCCAAAGCTCTTTTTTTTTTTTTTTTATGATGAGGAAGTAACTGTCTTAGGCCACTGAAAATCCCGATTGACCTAGCATGCAACCCACATTAATTTACACTTGCCAAGGAATTTGAACCCGGGACCTAGGCTTTGCCCAGCCGGCTCTTCACCACCCGGACAAGCAGCGGTGGGTCCTTTAATCCAAAGCTTGAAAAGGAGATTTGAATGGGGTTTATGTGGGTGTGAACTAAACTGTGTATGAAATGCTTTAAATTTTAAAGCTTACCACCGGTGAGCAGCGACAAAAGTTTATGGAATCATTTGAAATGATGTATGAATGGCTGATAATATAACTTTAATCATTTAAAAATATTAATCATTATATTTAAATTTAAATATGTCCTATAATGTTATCACTTCTTTAAAAAATTATATTCATAAATATAATTTATTATCTTAACAATATATAAAAATCTCATATACATATACATAAAATAAATAAAACAACTCATAGTAGATACGTAGAAATCCCACAAGAGAGAAAATGCTAAATATTAGAAAAGATTTCATTCCTTATAATTAGGAAAGAAGTAGATATAATATAGAAGCTGTGGTTTGTCTTGATGAATTTGAGTTGCATTCAAAGATCATTAGCTGTTTGTTTGATCATTTTCTTTAGAGGAGGAGAGGTTTGAGGTCAAAAATTTAGGATAATTTTTGGTGTCAGTGTTAGAGGTTTGCATTGGTGATGGTAACCATTGGAGATGGTCTCTCCCTTCCCTTCGCTTACTTTTGTCCAAGTCTACTCCAAGCTAGGGGTGCAATCAAGTCAAGTCGAGTTTAGGCCCTTATCGAGCTTGGTTCGTTAGTTGGAAAGAGAGCTCGAACTCGAGCTTGTCTCACCGTAAACGAGCTCAAGATGGGCGGGAATTTTTAAATTTAGGCGGGGTTTTTAAAAATTAGACGGGGTTTTTAAAACTTAAGCGGGATTTTTAAAATTAATCAAAATTTAGAAAAAATATTAAATGATTAACATTTACATAAAACTTAGGTGGTTTTATTTTTTTAATATTTAAATTTAATAAATAAAATAAAATTATTTTAAAAATTATAATATCTATTCGAGCGGGCTCGAGAGCTCACGAGCCGAGCCGACTCAAGCTCGAACTCGAGCTCGACTCATGAGCTCAATAAGCTTGGCTCGCGAGCCCATAAATAAGTTGAGCTCAATTCGACTATGCTCACTTGCACCCCTACTCCCAGCACCCACCCATAAGATTATGCTCCACAATATACTTTGTCTCCCTCAATTATCGCATAATCTACTATCTATATCCAATGTCACAAAAGATAACAACTTATCAATTGTGTTTAATGCTTCTGGTTTTCACATTAAGGACCCGAAGACAAACTCTACCCTTTTCTCGCACAATCTACTATCTACCGTGATGGCCTCTATTCGCTCTCATCTCACTCTTTCAACAATTGAAGATACCACACTCTATCAGCCACCATACCCTCCTCACTTCGCTGGTACTATTGCCTAGGTCATCCACATTAACAAGTTATAGCTACAATATCTAAATTATAAAGCTCCCTAGCTATACCTCTATCTAGTTCGTTTTGTTCATTATGTAAGTAATGTAGAACTAGAATGTATGCGCAATTTTGCAATATCATAATTATACGCCTATTGAATTTGGGCAATAATAATTATGTTAGCTTCTTGTGACTTAAACAAACAAGTTAGAATATTTGAAAGATGATTAAAGCTTAGGTCAAATTACTTGTAAGAGTTTAGAAACACAAATAATCAATATTAATCAAGACCAGGGAGTTTCAATAGCAATCCCTAAATTAACAATAAGAATAGTCACTAGTTCGATCCCTTCCTTAACTCTTTAATGACTGGTAAAACGGAGAAAGTGTTGCATGTCCTTTGTGATGCCACAAATTAAGGTAAAGCTTAGAAAGGAAAAAAGATTTGGAGGAGAGATTCAACTTGATCAAGGTTTGGAAATAATCTATCATTGCACGGAAGAAAGTTGTTCGTCGATGGCTTCGGCAAGGGTGAAGATGATCCTCTCTACGTATTCCTCTACAGTTTGGTCAATCTCCGGATTGATGTCAAATAACAGTGAGTTGAGAATATCAACTTGACCTTGATCGTTGTAAACAAACTCGTGGTCACGTTCTGGATCCGCCATACATCAGTAGACAACACATCGGGGATGCAGCACTCTTTTGGGCAGCAAAGAGAGGCCTTCCAACAAACAGTGCAGCAAGTATTATTGCTGAAATTTTCAGGACAGCAGGTAGAGACTTTGGTGAGAAGGCAATAGTAGCAAGTAGGAAGGGATTAGGAGTAATGGCGGTGGAGGAGAGAGGATGGGCCGGCCATATGGGAGAGGGAAAGGGATTTTATTTTCAGTTTTTTTATCTTATTTTAGGAGGGAAGTTCTCATAAAATTTGAAGTTAAATTTCAGATTTGATTAGGAGGGAATTAGGGTTTTGAATTGTGAATTTGAAACAAGGTGAGGGAAAGGAAAGACACTCCTTGATGAGAGAATTGCTTGAGGCTTCTAGAAGGAAAGGATTTAATGAGGAAGAGAGAGAGGGAAGGGGGAGAGGCCGGCGACATGCCTAGGTAGAGTGGGGGTTTGGGAAAAGAGAATTAAGGCTTGGCTTATCAAGAATCTCAAATTGGGTATAATTGAATTAAATCAAATCCAATTTGAAATTTAATTGAACTTAATTTAAGTAACTTTCCAAAAATAGATCATCGTATATTTGGAAATAATTTCAAATTCAAATTGATTGGAAATTGAAATCGATAGCTTTCCTAATTTAAGATGTTTAATAAATGGAAAGTGTTAACTAGAGATTTGAATTTTGGACCGGCAACATGGAGGGGGAGGGGCCTTGGGCCGATGGTTTGGAGGTGAAAGAGTGTTGGCCGGAGTTATGGGGGTGGTGGGGTTCGGCCGAGAGAGAGAAAGGGGAAGTGATGGCCGGCGGTTTGTGGGGAAGGAGAGGAGAGGAAGACCGAAGAAGGAGATTTCGACCACGAACTCGGACGCTTCCTGTGGTTGGTGGGTATTGCGATGCCCATACCTATGAACTTCAATCTCTCCAAGAACTCTCAAGCTCTCCCAAAACACACAAGTGCATAAATTTCTTGTAATAACATTCATTAGCCTCTCCAAAGAGGAGGAGGGAATATAAATAGCTACGGTTTACAATAAAAAAATAAAAAAGACACAAATGCCCCTAAGGGTCGCAAATAACTATTCCCTCAAGTGAGAGTAAAAATGAAAAAATGCATAAATAAATCAAATACATATAATGACTCAAAAATAAATATGTGCGATCTTCGTGGCCATAGATCGTCAGCCCCGTCTCTGGTAGACTCTCCAAGGTCGGATGTCCTCATCAGTAAGGCCTCAAAAGGACACAAACTTTCCTTCTCAAGATCTACTGATCACCAGTGCAAACCATTATAATTAATACACATCGATGCATGGGGTCCATATCCGATCCCTTCTACTCAAGATTTCAAGTGCTAATATTTTTTGTGGATGATTCTTCTCATTATTCATGCATTTTTTTCACTCATGTGCAAATTTGATGTTCCATCTATATTTATTAAATTTCATACTACAATTGAAAAGTAGCTATCCCTCAAAATTAAACACCTACGCTATGATGGAAAAATGAAATTCTTAAACCATACTCTCCAAAACTTTCCACAACTACATGTCATATCACATCAAATTAATTTCCCTTTCACTCCCGATTCTCAAACAAAATAGCCTCGCCGATTGAAAACACTGAACGAAAATATCGTCATATCCTCGAAACCATAAAAACCTAACTTCACACTACCCATCTTCACTACAACCTATGGCTTGACTCACTACTCATTGATGTTTATCTTATCTACATTATGCCTTTCCCAAACGCTTCAAACAAATCAGCATATTAACTATTATACAAACATTCACCCAACTACGATCACCATTGCATCTTCAGATGCACTTGCTTTCCTCTCTTATGTAATAACCCAAAAGTGTGAAATGAATTTATTTGAAAAACATAAAAATTTTGAAGTAGAGTGTTGTGGTGCTAGGCTACTAATAGTATTTATATATTTTTTTTATTATAAATATCTTTGCCTCGCTCAACTTCCTCCCTCACTTGGTTACGTGGTAAGGAAGAAATTGAAGGAGGAGAAGAAGAGAAAGGAAAGATAATGATCTTTGGGTCGCATTTATCTATCGATTCTATTACGGATTTTACTTCTTTCATTGTAAGTAACTAACTTCTTACTTCTGTTTTTGATGATTTTGATTTCTATGGATTTTTCTACTAAATCTACCAAAAATACATTATATCATGAATGAAACAATAATTGAATAATCTTGAGCTCTTTGGATTCCTCTAGTCGAAACACTCGCTTTGATTGTAAAATATTGTAAAAGTTAGATCCTTCAATTAATGTTATAAACATTTTAATTATGCTTTAAGTACTCAATATAGGCTCATTCGAAGTCAGGCCAAAATGCTTCTGCTGACATTAGACTCATCTATTTTCAATGTTCTTTTTTATTATAAATTTTATGAAATTAGGGTTCAAATCATCCCAAATTTAATTCCATACGTTTTTCAATTCAAATATTACATTTCAATTCATGCTTAATCAAATATATTTTTTTAGACGTGTCAAATATTAATTTTAGCCGTTTACTTTTCTATCATATATATAATGATGTGAAATTTTGATGTCTATTTACAGTTTTCTTGCATGACATTTTAGTAATTTAGCCAAAATCTGCGCTCCATTAAAAGGCTCATGTTGATTCCTCCTATCATAGACCATTCATTTGATATTTAATCTCTTAAATGATATTGAAATTGAGTGATCTTAGTTGTATTGAATTCCTCTCGTCGAGATGATCATTTCAACTATAATCATACAAGATTTGAAAATCTTTTGTTATATTAAATAACATCATGAAGTTTCTAGTTACACATTAAGTGTTTGATTTAGAGTTATTTGGACTTGAATCTGAACAATTGACAGCCCAATTTGCACTAAACCACACCGACACCCGCGACAACATTTTATCAACATACTTTAGATAATATTACTTCTGCTTTTAACTGTTTATTCAACACATTATATGAGACTTTGTGGCTATACCACTGCAGGTTGCTATTGCATCAGGGGAAGGAAAATACATAGAAATAGTAAGAAATGCACAAAAAGGTCTCAAACTTCATAAAGTCTTATGTGTTGATGCAAAAGGCTTACCACTTCAACCTGATTACTTGCATCTCACAACCCAAGCTCAAGTAACACTTGGTAACATGTTGGCGGATGCTTACTTGAATCATACAGGACACCCTTCTCACTCAATTCGTGATTTATAATTATTGTCACAGAAGAAGAAGAAGATTGAAGGTCACAAAATGGACATTTTATTATTTATTATGTCATATAAGATGTTACTTGTGAATGTGTTGGATTGTTCTCAATTGAGTTTCACAAAATACATCCAAGGCATTATGGCCAAAGCAAAAATGCTAAATGTCAATATAGGCTTCATTTGGGATGGCTTTTTTACTGCTTTCTAAAGCAGCTTTTTAATTTAAAAATTCATTGAATTAGAATTTTTTATACCAGAAAGTTGTTTTAGAAAGCAGTAAGAAAGCTGTTCCAAACGAAGCATAGTTTCAACATCATTGTCATTTGTCAAATAGTAATGTGCATGAGCTGCTTGATGTCAGCTTTCTTGATGATGTTGTGGGAGTTCAACTTCATCATTGATGTCTTATAAATGGCTCTCTTAGTTTATGCATTGTTAGATAAGTGGCCACTGGTCTGATCTGCTGGCAAACATCTATCATGTTGCCTTCTTGGTACAATTGAAGATGGAATACATATTCGAAGTTACTCAATTCAACATTGTATTTTCTTGTATTCTCTAGTGTTGGTTGAACTTCCCATTAATGTTTATGCTGTGTTCATTGGGTTTAACATAATATCATGGAGCTCCCAAAAAAAAAAAAATCGTTGCTTGATACTCCAATTAAAAATTATTTAAGAAAAAATTATATTATATTTAATTTAAATTATATTTGTTGGGAGCTGGAGTATTCGCCATGATAAGATGAAAAATTAATATCTACTTTTTATGAAAATATAGCACATACATAAATAAAAAAAGAGTTTCACGGGTCACGGGAGAGACTAACATTTTTACATGAAAAATATGAAAGGAAAAAAGGCAGGATGCATGGCTTATTTGAAATAATCCACTATTTAAGAAAATTTTCAAAAGTTTACCTTTCTTGTTAATTTGGAGAAGATTAGATTACAAAGTTATAAACACTAGTTATACCTCTTATATTTACAATAGGGATTGTATGAGAAGTAGTGAAGAATGATGACAATGGTCAAGGTCAGATGATGATAATCAAGAGACGATTTTGGGGAGGATAATCAAGTAACGAGATTCAACCGACAACGTTCAGGCGATGATGATTGAGTGACAATAATCAAGAAACTGTAATTGTGTGACGGTAGTTGAGAGACCACAGTCAACCGACTATAGCCTAAAGATGATGGCCAAGAGACTAAAGTTGAGATACAACGGTGAAAAAATGAGCGGTCGAGACAATGTCAGCTGAGAGGTGGTGATAAGACGATGATGACAGTAGTCATCGACATTGATCATATGATAGCTCTAAAGTCATTCATATCTCTAAGCTCTCCACAATTCAAGCCCAAGTCTAAACTCCCGCTCTTATGTAAAAATAATCTATTCGAGTTTTGAGAATATCATTTTAGTAAATCTAGCCAAATCCAAAATAGTTTAACATATGAATATATTAATTTCCTTAATAATAGATCATTCTTTCATTATTTAAGTAATTTAATGATTTCATAATTAAATTATTTTAGACTCTTTTATCCATTTGATTATAAACATGTAATACTTGAATACCATTTGATCATTTAATTAATATAATAATATTCCCCCCATCCCCCCGAATTTTTATTGCCTCAGGTTACCTGACGTAGAGATACATCAGGTAGCCTATAATATATAGTCGCGTGCTCTTACTCTTTACCACGCGGCCCGACGACCCAACCCGGAACGAATATTGCTAAATATTGAACATATATCGCCAAAGAACTCGGTATTGAACTTGGTATTGCTCGGTATTGAACTCGGTATTGCTCGGTATTGAACTCGGTATTGCTCGGTATTGAGCTCGGTGTTGCTCGGTATTGAGCTCGGTATTACTCGGTATTGAACTCGGTATTGCTCGGTATTGAACTCGGTATTGCTCGGTATTGCTCTGTATTGAGCTCGGTATTGCTCGGTATTGGTCTTCACATAATAGTATTTTTCATTTTTGTCGAGTAAAATTGACCAATACCTAGCAATACCAAGCTACGCAAACTCCCGGGTCCGTTTCGGGTTGGGTCGTCGGGCAACGCAGTAAAGAATAAGAGCACGTGCGATATATTATAGGCTATCTGATGTATCTCTATATCAGGTAAGCTGAGCCAATAAAAATTCCATCCCCCCGGTCAATCCGCCACTGATAAAGTGAATTTTTTCATGACGAGTCAACGTTTCTAAAAAAATATGGAGTCGTAACGAAAAAAGCCCCAAATAGAGAGAACGGTCTTTGCTGCAACATTAACATCGTATGTGCTGTCGGAATCCCTAAGTTTTCTTCTTTTCCACATTGTACAGTGAATCACCGGTGGAAATTAACAAAACCACTCACAAATTTCTCAGTCTTCCTTTCTTTAAGCCTGAAATGCTTCATCTCCTCACACTCCTCGTCCTCCTCTCCGCAGCCACGGCCGCCCAGAAAAACTCCATCTTTCTCCTCGCCGGACAGAGCAACATGTCCGGCCGAGGCGGCGTCACCGGAAACAGTTGGGACCACTTCATCCCTCCGGAGTGCCAGCCGAGACCGGACATCCTCCGCCTCAACGCCGGCCTCCAATGGGAAAAAGCGGTTGAGCCCATCCACGCCGACATCGACGTGTATGCAACGTGCGGCGTGGGGCCCGGCATGCCGTTCGCGCACGCCGTCTTGGCTGCCGGCAGGGTGGCGACCCCAGTCCGTCTGGTGCCTTGCGCCGTCGGAGCTACGCGGATCCGCGAATGGGCTAGGGGAACGGCGTTATATCTTAACTTGATGCGGCGCGCAAGTGCGGCGATGGCGGAAGGAGGGAAGCTGGCGGCGGTGCTGTGGTATCAGGGTGAGACTGATACGATTTCCAGGGAGGATGCGGTGGCTTATGGGGGAAGGATGAAGACTCTGGTTTCCGATCTGAGGCGGGATTTGGGGGATCCGGATCTGCTCATTATTCAGGTATGCGATTATTAGCCGTCCGATTCAGTCGAAACTAGTAAATAATTTATAAAAATAAAAATTATATTATATTCCTATAGATATTATAAATTAAAAGCTTTTTTTACTTTACTTGTTTTAAAATTTTTAATTGTAAGTAGTCACTACTTAAAAAGACATAATTCATGATATTAAAAAGACATAATTCATTTATATCACATATTAACCCACTTTTTAATGTAAATAAATAAATAATAAGTTGAATAAATTCAATAACTAATTTGCGGGAAAAATGGGCATAATGCTCTAAACTGTTGGCACAGGTGTAATCTAAAATACGCTCCAACAAATCCCTTTCCCAACTCTCGGGCACTGTTCACCCAACAAAATCAATCTATCACAAACGACTGGGTTATGGACTCCGGGGCGTCGACCCACCTCACTCCGGACATCACCAATCTCCAGCAGATCTCGCCGTATCAAGGACCGGACTCAGTTTCGGTTGCAAATGGTTCATCTCTACCGATTCACAACTCTGGGCAAGGACTTCTTCCTCTTCCCGAGTCGGCTCGTAAGCTTCACTTACGAAATATACTACATGTTCCGAATTTAACACATAATTTAATTTCAATTTCTAAGCTTACCACCGATAACCATGTTTCGATCTGCTTCGATGCTAACGGCTTTGTGATTAAGGATCAAATGGACCACCGTCCTCTTCTTCATGGTCGGCTGCATAACGGTCTCTACACTCTCCGGGACATCACGACGAACAACCACCCGCAAGCTCACATGACTACCTCTGGTCTCGCTCAGCGCTGGCACGAATGTCTAGGACATTCAAATCAGGGAACTCTACGGATCTTGCGCAATTCTTTACCACATCTTGATTCGATTTCTAATTCTTTCTTATGTACCTCGTGTAATTTGGCCAAGAGCCACAAATTAGCATTTCATAAAAGCACAACTAGTTCTCCGTATGCGTTCTACTTAATTCATACTGACGTCTGGGGTCCGGCATCTCATTCGTCCCTAAATGGGTTTCACTATTATGTCATCTTCATAGATGATTATACGCGGTTTAGTTGGCTATATCTTATGCATTCGAAATGTGAAACTTACTCTAAATTTACACATTTCTGCCCCTTAGTCAAAAATCAGTTCAATGCCACACCGAAATTCCTTCGGTCCGACGGAGGAGGTGAATACAACAGTGCTCAATTCAATCAATTCCTCTCAGCTCACGGCATTACACATCAACTTAGCTGCCCGCACACCCCGGAGCAAAACGGATTAGCCGAACGAAAGAATCGCCACTTGTTGGAAGTTACCCGAGCTCTTTTATTCACGTCTCATCTACCCAAGAACTTCTGGGCTGAAGCTGTAACAACTGCAAACTACCTAATTAATAGATTACCTACTACGGCTCTTGCAGGGAATACACCATATCAAACACTTCATCAAACAGCCCCATCTTATACCCACCTTCGCACTTTCGGGTGTCTATGTTTTCCCTGGCTTCGGCCCACAGCTCCAGACAAATTATATCCTCGCTCTCAATCCTGCATATTCGTGGGCTATTCCTCCCAACACAAAGGCTATCGCTGCTTGAACATCAGTACCAACAAAATTCATGTGTCAAGGCATGTCACTTTCCATGAAAATATTTTTCCATACACTAATTCCTTAACCTCTACAGATCCGCCTCTTAGACCGGAAGGCAACAATCCTACTCACATTTCGCCTCTGCTCATTACTCCCGTGACAACTCAAAAGACTACTGACACAATCCAAAAGGCTGCTCTCGGCAATCCTCAGCTGGACAATATCACACCTCCTCCCCAACACAATTCACAGCCATCCCGTGAACCGCAGACTAGTCCAGCCGAAAGCTGTCCAGCTAGCCCTGCGCCAGCAACTCGTCACCCAATGCAAACGAGGGCCAGATCAGGGATATACAAACCTAAGCAGTTTTTTGACTTGTGTACAACAACAACAACACATAACCAGTCTCCTTCTACTTACGCTCAGGCGTCTAAACTTCCCCACTGGCAAAATGCAATGATGGAGGAATTCCAGGCTCTTCAACGACAACACACCTGGACGCTTGTTCCACCTCCTCCCACCGATCCCATTCTAGGTTGTAAATGGACATTCAAGACAAAAGTTCTCCCGAACGGCAAAATAGACCGCTACAAGGCTCGCCTAGTCGCTCAAGGATTCGATCAGCAACAAGGAATAAATTACTCAGAGACTTTCAGTCCTGTTGCAAAGATGACAACCATTCGGGTCTTACTCACGTTGGCTCTGCATCGTGACTGGCAGATTCTTCAACTGGACATATCAAATGCGTTCCTCCATGGTGATCTGTCCGAAAGAGTCTATATGAAACAACCTCCTGGTTTCATCGACTCAAACCATCCGACTCATGTCTGCAAACTTCAGAAATCTATCTATGGCCTCAAACAGGCGCCTCGTCAATGGTTTCAAAAGCTCACCTCTCATCTTCAGCATTTTGGGTTCAGGTTTAGTCGTTCTGACCCATCCCTTCTTATATTTCAACAAAACAGCATTCAGATCTTCTTCCTCATTTATGTCGACGATATACTTGTAACAGGGAACGATCAGCCCATGATTCAGTCACGTTTACATCAGCTCAAATCTACATTCGCGCTGAAGCAGCTAGGACCTGTTTCACTGTTTCTGGGCATACAAATCAGCAAAACCGATTCCGACTATTTCCTTCATCAAACACATTATGCAGAACAGCTCCTCCAAACGGCCAAATTGGAGGAATGCAGTTCGACTCCGACACCCATCACCCCGTCAAAAGGGACTTCAGAAAACTCCAAACAACTCTTCTCCGATCCTACCCTCTATCGCAAGCTCGCCGGATCTCTACAATATCTCACCATCACTCGTCCAGATATCGCATTCGCCACAAATCGCTTATGTCAGCATATGCACAAACCTACTGAGCAACATTTCAAATCCCTCAAAAGATTACTCCGGTATGTCAAAGGCACCATCAACTATGGCCTTCCTCTCACTCGTGGGAACCTTCAGCTCACCTCATATACGGATGACGATTGGGCATCCGACAGTGACGACCGCAAATCTATCTCAGGATTCTGCACATTTCTCGGCGATACACTAATATCATGGACTGTTAAAAAGCAGCCAACTGTCGCTCGATCTTCTACAGAAGCGGAGTACCGGGCTCTAGCTGCTGCAACAACCGAAGTCCTGTGGCTGCGTCGTCTGGTAGAAGAACTTCATATTCCTCAAAACTCTCCTACAAAGATCTACTGTGACAACACCTCCGCCATATCTCTAGCCAAGAATCCGGTCTTTCACGCACGGACAAAACATATAGAAATCGACCATCATTTTATCCGCCAACATCTTAACTCCGGCTCCATCACTATTCACATATAGCCTCAGCCGCTCAGATCGCCGACGTCCTCACCAAGCCACTACCAACATCACAGTTTGAAGAATTACGATACAAATTGACCATTCGGCCTCCGAATGCTCAATTTGAGGGGGTCTCTTAACGTTATGTACACGTCAGACATTATTATATGGCTTCTTTGTAATTACCGGGATCCTCTTTCCTCTCTCCAAGTCTATATATGTAACTCCACATTCATTAATAAGATTCATCTTTTCCATTATTTCCTTTACTGTGTTTCGCTTCCACTAGGAGCCCTTCTCGGCTCAGCTACTCTTTCATGGTATCAGAGCAAGGCTCTGCCATGGCAGATCAAGATTCCTCTGCAACTCTGTCTCCCTACCCCACCAACGTCACCAATACCGTTCAAGAACTCGTCATCCCTCCTTCCCTCAAGTTTCTCATCTCAAATCTCAAGAATCTTGTTCCAACTCCCCTGTCGTCCGACAATTTCCCTATATGGCGCTCTCAGCTTCTTCAACACTTCTCGGCAAATGGGTATGCCGGATTCCTCACTGGTGACATTCCCTGCCCGCCGGATTCATCTACCGCTGATCAACAAAAATGGAGACTCATCGATCACAACTTGATCTCTGCCTTATACTCCACCATTTCGCCAGCCATTCTCCCCTTCGTTCTTTCGTCAACCACTTCTCAAGAAGTCTGGCAGATTCTAAATAGACGTCTGCAATCTACGAACCGTTCAAGAGTGATCCAACTCAAGAACGAGTTGCATCACATTCAGATGCGGAACTCTTCAATGCAACAGTACTTGATGCAAATCAAGACGCTGGTTGACAACATTGCAACCTCGGGCTCTCAGCTCGACACTGAAGACATAATCCTCTACATTTTGAACGGCCTCCCCTCTACCTACAACTTGTTCAAAACAGCGATTCGGACCTCCCTCAATCCCATCGATCTTGATACTCTCTACTCTCTTCTATGCAGCGATGAGATCAATATTCAGCAAGAAATTCATAAAGAAACATCCGATTCTACCGCGCTCTATGCCCAGTCTTCTCAAGCAAACCGCACCAAGAACTACAATCGCTACAGCAAGAACCGCTCAACCAACAACAGAAACTCTAACTCCGGAAATCAAAGGCAAAATCCGGCGTCTAACATGACAGAAAGAGTAGTCTGTCAAATTTGCGGGAAAAATGGGCATAATGCTCTAAACTGTTGGCACAGGTGTAATCTAAAATACGCTCCAACAAATCCCTTTCCCAACTCTCGGGCACTGTTCACCCAACAAAATCAATCTATCACAAACGACTGGGTTATGGACTCCGGGGCGTCGACCCACCTCACTCCGGACATCACCAATCTCCAGCAGATCTCGCCGTATCAAGGACCGGACTCAGTTTCGGTTGCAAATGGTTCATCTCTACCGATTCACAACTCTGGGCAAGGACTTCTTCCTCTTCCCGAGTCGGCTCGTAAGCTTCACTTACGAAATATACTACATGTTCCGAATTTAACACATAATTTAATTTCAATTTCTAAGCTTACCACCGATAACCATGTTTCGATCTGCTTCGATGCTAACGGCTTTGTGATTAAGGATCAAATGGACCACCGTCCTCTTCTTCATGGTCGGCTGCATAACGGTCTCTACACTCTCCGGGACATCACGACGAACAACCACCCGCAAGCTCACATGACTACCTCTGGTCTCGCTCAGCGCTGGCACGAATGTCTAGGACATTCAAATCAGGGAACTCTACGGATCTTGCGCAATTCTTTACCACATCTTGATTCGATTTCTAATTCTTTCTTATGTACCTCGTGTAATTTGGCCAAGAGCCACAAATTAGCATTTCATAAAAGCACAACTAGTTCTCCGTATGCGTTCTACTTAATTCATACTGACGTCTGGGGTCCGGCATCTCATTCGTCCCTAAATGGGTTTCACTATTATGTCATCTTCATAGATGATTATGCGGTGCGACATATATATTACAATCTTAAATATATGAATTTTTTTGGGATCTATGATAGCAGAATTGTGTATATATTTTTTATTGTTTTATGCGTCTATATGTTTGATTGATTAGTGCATACATAATTCATGAAATTGATTGAAGTATGGAGAGAAAATAAGAAAAAATGGAAAAATATATTTATAGTTCTCACAAATGGTTTGTATTTTAGGAGTGCTCATTAACAAATATATTTATGGACGCTTGAGCTACGATGTTTTTGCTTAGCAAAATAATTGCTAACAAAAATAATGCTCAATTTCTGATGGTCTGATTAGAAAAATAGATGTATTAGATTTGTCTTATGTTAAAAAATATAGAGGTAGATTTAAAAAAACTTTGTTAAAAAGTATTAGAAATTATTCTTATTTTATTAAATTTAAATGAGAATTTGATAGTTGTTCCGTCATGTCTATTGGAAATTTGAGGTCTGACTTTCCTAAATTGGATAGGTAGGTTGAAAATTAATAAAATTATTTTTTATTATAATACTCAATATATTATTTCTAAATTTGATCATGTTAAAAATGAGGAGTTATTTATAATTATTTCTAAAAGTGTAGTTATTATTTGTTACTGTGCTTTTACTGTTCTTCGCTGCATTTTAACTATGCTTGTGTTCGCAGAGACAAAACCGGACGGTTCTCTGTGCTCACTGCCCAGTCTTCGCACGTAATAATCTCTCCAAAAATAGAGAGGCCTAAGTGCTTTGGCTGATTGGACTTGCAAGTTTCATATCAGACCTATGATGCACCTGATTTTCAAATTTGGATCAGACATTGAACTGAAAAAGGAAATTATTTAGTTTAAATTCAATTAAAGTTGAAGTATAATGAAGTAATAAATATTAAAATTATTTAATAATTTAAATGATATAATATTTCTATTAATGATGCAGTTAAATGATAAAGAAATTAAATCATGAATTATAAAACATAGACATAAAATAAGTCTAATAAATTTATAAAATTTTGAACTAGCTTCCAACACAATTTATCCTCTTCAACTTATTGTCAAATAACACATAAATTAACAAGTTTTTTATTAGCAAAAGTTTAATACTTTCAAAAATAGTAGTAATGGGTTGAGAAATGATTATTTTATATTTATTAATGATATTTTTGTGGTAAATAGATTTGCATTTTTAAATGATGCAGTTAAATTGAAAACTATCTATTACAATAAATTAGTTAAAAATGGATATTTTTTAATAATAAAATAATCGATAAATAATTTTATAACCTTAATCACCTTCCCATGATGCTTTAACTGTAAATCTAGAGATTCTTTTTGTAACAATGCATGACTAATAAATTAAAAAATTATAAAAAATAATGGGAATGAATTTATAGGAATAAGCTCAATAGGTGATACATACTCATTATAACATAGATAATAAGTCATTGGACATACAATAAGCCCAATAAAATGGCATGATTAATTATCATAATAGTTATAACTATTGCATCAAGTTAGATCAGTCTTACATGACAAAGAACTATTAAAAATGATAGAAAATTAGAAATATGAAGAACTATCTTAAATTTCATTGTTTTTTTTTTTTTTTTGTACGAATTATGAAGGTATTTATAGACTCTTTTAAGCGTCTTAGAATAAAAATAAATTAAAATTAATTAGAACTAAAGTGTAAAATATCCGAAGAGAGGAAGGCAGCTAGAGGGAGCACACGGATTACAATTCTAGAGTCATGAGAAGATAGATCCAATGATTAAAACACTTAATCTGTGTGCTCAAAGATCTATACCAAGATTGATTGGCATGTGAGTCCCACCAAGGGTTGACCGTGTGTGGATAGATGCGAGAGTTCATACATTTGTAGTATGTGGGCCCCAGGGTCTCCAACACTCCCCTTAAATTGGATGGTATAAATTTACCTTCTCAATTTTGCTTACAATACTTTTGAATGTGGGATTATAATTTTTTTTTTTGTTAATATATTTATAAGTTGATTTCCTATCGACACATATAAAGCACAAATTGAACTTTTTTTTTTTCCTTTTATGAATATCTATTCACTTCTACATATTCAGTATGAGCATATCGTACTGGATTTTGAACAAGGCTTGTGCCATATTTGTTGTCACAATATATCTTCGTAGGATCTCCTCACTTGATTTTTAAATATTTCAAGGTGATTTTGATCCATGGAAGTTCACAACTTTTTTTTTTTTGAGTGATTATTTTCTTCATTATCATCACCTGTAAAAATTATGCCATCAACGTATATTATAAGAAATGTGATTGTTGATATATTATAAGAAATGTGATTTTAACATCCATTGAGTGTCTTATGAAAGGCATATAATCTCCTTGGCTTTTTTTGCATCAAACTCCATTCATTGCCTTTGTAAATCTATTAAACTATGCAAACCTTGTTCCATGTAAAAATAAAATGATCGAATCAGGGTTGTAGATTCTTATAGACTTTTTTTTTCCAGCATTCTCATGCTAGAAACCATTTCTTACATCACAATGTTACTTTGATCATCCAAGATTAGTGGCTAGAGAGATAAGGATGCAAAGTATATTCATTTTTATAATAGGAACAAAAGTGTTTTTACTGTCAATTCCATATAATTGAGTATATCATTTGGCTATCAGTCTTGCTTTATATTATTTTAGACTTCTATTCCTCTATATTTTACAAAATATATCAACTTGCATCGTATAGTTTTTTCTGTTTTGGTAGTTCAACAATCTCTCTTTAGGTTTTTTTTTTTTTTTTTCATAGAGCATTCATCTCTTCTCTTATTACATACATCTTTTCAATTCTTATTTTGAAGTGATTCTAAAAGCATTTGTAGTATTTTAATGGAATTAGAGCTGATACTTCTAAGGAAGACTTTTATGTGTTGGAGAAAAAAATTAAAAAGATATGTAATAGAAGATGTATATGATCAAAAGTTTCTTGATAGATGATTTCATAGGACTAAGTATATTTTTTTGCTATTAATTTTGCTTCTTATTGTTCTAGATTTTCATTACTCTACATTTTTTTAGAAAATATCAACTTGCCTCTTACAGTTTTCTTCCTTTTTAGTCATTTAACAATATCCCAAGCATAAATTTGTTTGTTCATCCTGAATCATCATGAATTCCTCAATTCTTGATATCTCTTCAAAAATTATCTTGATCGGGCACGAATCTCGATGTAAAATGAAGTTGGAAACTTTCGAGATTAAAATTGGGACCATCCGAACTTTGATTTCAGCAAACTTATAGCCGAACTGAACATCTCGGAAATACGAACCCAACGACACCAAATTCAACCCAATTCAAAGCCAAATGGGTCCAAATCAAGGGTTTGAAGTGCTATTGGAGAGTTTAAACCACAATTTGGATTACCAAACGGTTTCCAAACATGACGTGCTTATAATCAAATTGAGCGGCTTGACGAGATGAATCCACCAAGCCCAAGATCTCAGAATTTCGACATCACTAAGGCAATCAAATGTCCAACAAACGGTCCACAATCAAGGGATTCAACATCGGCCATCCATTCAAACCACTCCCCATTTGCCCTTGATCCTCCTCCTATTTACGGATCATGACACTCTATGAAATCTATAAATAGACCCCTCCTCCCACTTGAAAGGGATCTCCAAGCAAGAGAGAGATCGGAGATCGCTCTTGCCTCCTGCTACTCCTCGACCATTGCCTGGAGTTCCACCGGACCACCACGCGAGGCCCTGAGCTCCACCAGACCACCACATGAGGCCCTAAGTTCCGCCGGAACACAACCTGAGGCTCGGATTTTTGTCGGACCACCACCTGAGGCCCAGACTTCTATCAGACCACTACCTGATGTCCGAACTTCTGTCATACCATTACCTGAGGCCCGGACTTCTACCAGACCACCACATGAGGCCCAGACTTCTACTGTACCACCACCTGATGTCCGGAGTTTTGCCGAACCACCACCTAAGGCTTGAACTTCTGTCGGACCACCACCTGAGGCCCTGAGTTCCGTCGAACCACCACATGAGGCCCGAACGTCTCCCGAACCATCCACTTGAGGCCGGGGATTCTGCCTGATAACCACCCGAACTTCTGTCGGGTACCACCTAAAGCCCTGAGTTCTACCGAGGTACACCCCTATTACTACAGTCTTTCAGACCCCTGTCTCTTGCCGACTATGGTCCTTCCAACCTCCGTCGCCTACTACGAACATTCAGATCTCCATCATCAGACAATGGTCTTTCTGACCCCGGTCTCTTACCAACTACGGTATTTTGGACCCTTGTCTCCTGTCGACTACGATCCTTCTGACATGCGTCGCCTACTACGATCCTTCCGACCTCCTTCACTAGATAGCAGTCTTTCTAACCCTGGTCTCCTGTCAACTACCATCTTTCGGACCCCTGTCTCTTATCGACTACAGTCCTTCCGAGATCCATCGCCTACTACGGTCCTTTTGACCTCTATCGCCAGACAACGGTCTTTCTGACCCCTGTCTCCTGCCGACTACAATCTTTCTGACCTCCGTCGCCTACTACTGTTTTCGACCTCTATCCTATCGACTATGTTCATGCCGACCAAATAAACATGTCTATGTTGATTATTGCAATTCCCACCATGCAATGCGCTCTATATGACGTACATTTGTGACATCAAGCCAAGGCCTTCTCCCAAGAAAGGGCCTCATTTGTAATCGACTGCAAATACTAGTTGATTCATTCAAACTGGTGCATGCCCCATGGGTTTTCCTCCTTTTCAGGTTTTTCTACATAAAAACTCTAGTGTCTCTTAAGAGCGCTACGCTATCTCTTTCATCTGCTTGCGTATTGGATCTTCGTACAACACTAAGATATTAAACAATATATTTCTCTATCATCGTGAATATTCTAGGATGCAACAATTCTTATAATATTAGCACTTTCTAACAAATTTCATATTTTATAAATGTTATGTGAATATTCATC
This sequence comes from Dendrobium catenatum, assembly GCF_001605985.2. Lineage (NCBI taxonomy): Eukaryota > Viridiplantae > Streptophyta > Magnoliopsida > Asparagales > Orchidaceae > Dendrobium > Dendrobium catenatum. Next base: position 1,659,526 of record NW_021319099.1, on the reverse strand, counting down.
TCTGCATCCCTATCAATGCAAAGAGTATCTTTTCATCAATTTCAGAAATGCTCCTTCACTGTACTCCTTCATAAAGCAGATATTAAAACCACTTAAAATAAATCCATTAAAAAAAAGAATCATTTTTTTCCCTTAATTTATTAAAATTCAGGCTCATTAAATCATGCAGAAGTTGGATCTAACACAGATCTAAAGAGATAGGCATCAGCTGTACCAAAATTGCAAGGAATTGTTCCTAGGTATTGTCATCTGCATGTCTTCTTTCGCAAACTGAAAGCTCAAATTTCTGTACATTCAAATGTATTTAATATCAATAGTACTAACTACTAATTAAGGTTGAAACCACAAATAAAATTCTTGTAGATGACAGGCAATAAAGCATCAAAATGTAAATAAAGTTATATGATCATAGATAAAATATATTTATATGAATTTTAGTGACTTTAACTTAAAACAAAAAATAAAAAATAAAAGGGAAATTTACATATATACCACTTTATAACATCCTATTTACAGATCTAACACCTAAAACTTTAATATTACATGCAAACCACCCTATATTATTTTAATATCAAATATATCACTTATATTTCTTTCCTTCCACTTCTGTATTTCATTTCTACCACTCATATTTGATATGAAAATGAACTATGGGTGGTATGTATATAATATTAAAGTTTTAGGTGTTAAATATGTAAATAGAATAGTAATAAGTGGTATGTATGTAAATCTCCCAAAGTAGAAACCATTATTATAAGCAAAGGGCATTTGAGGCTTCCACTTTTTCATCGACTTTGTTTTAACTACCAAATACCGATAAAAGTTGATTAAGAGTTTATTTGGGATGAATATAGTATTTTGTAAAGCTGTTATTGAGAATATAATTTTTGTTGAGAGCTATTGTAGATATTATAAATATGTTATTTCTTAATAAATCAAATAATTTCTTTTTTAACACTATGATATATTAATAATTCTTATTGTAAAAAATAGCTTCTCGTCGTACAAATTTTTTAAAAGCGACAAAAAAGTAAGTAGAAAGTGATAGTCAAATGAAATTATAATTATTGTTTGAAAATTAATGCAGTGAAAAAATTGTCTCCAATAAACTTTAAATTTGATCATTAAATTATTCATAATTATGGCTTACTTTCAAAAAACTGGGCATGGTTGAGATAGTTTTTTTATTATTTTTATAGCAGGTTTCTAATACATAAATTTGTAACTCAAGAAATTTTTGTTCTAAAAAGTTATTTAAAAAAAAATAATCAGAAATCTATCTCAAACGAACTATTAGGTTTTGTTTGGAACAACTTTCTTACGGTTCTTAAAGCAGTTTTTTAGTATAAAATTAAATTTTCGTGCTTAAAGGTTGCTTCAAAAAGCAGTAAAAAAAGTCTCAAATGAAGTCTTAGGCTTTCTTTGGGACAACTTTCTTTCTGCTTCTTAAAGCAGCTTTTTTGTACTAAAAAATTGCTTCATGAAGCAATAAGAAAGCTGTCCCAAACGAAGCCTTTAATCTTATATTTGATGGCAGTAATTAAGATAAAACAAAATTACTTTATTTGTTAAGCTGTAAATGTTGCACAATTAGTGTCCACAGTACTGGCCAAATTGCATGGTCTCATCAAAGCATTAGAATCTCATTTTATTAATGTGGATTTTTTTGCCTTATAAATGTGTCATCTTAGTAATCATTTAATTTATTTCTGCTGTGCGTTGCCCAAAGTTTTCTAGTAGGCTGTTAGTTATGCCGCCGTGGGTCCTTAGCTTTAACATCGACCATCAATTTTACTTTTGTATAATACATGCACGGAATTATTTTATTCCACAAATATAATAAATAAATATTATGATTTTTTTTGTGTGTGTGGAGGATACGTAGTTAGGGTTGAGTAAAGCTCGTTTAATTTTTATTGAGCTCAAATTCAGCTTGTTCAAAAATTAATGGGCTCGAATTTGACTCAAAAAATAATTAAAAATATTTACTATATATTTTATTTTATTATTTTGAACTTAATTTTGAAATATACTTACAAGTTAAGCTAGGTTGAGCTCAAACTTGTGGCTTGATAAGTCACCTTGTAAGCTCGTTAACGAATCAAGTTTGAATAGTTTCACCACCCGACTTGGCTCACTTATATCCCTAAATTAGTGGCATAACCTAGCAATTTTTATATTATATAAATATATATAATATATGTATATTAATAAGCCCTATATTTAATATTTTACTATTAAATATTCAATTTAACTAATACCCCTCACGATGCTTCTCCCTCTCCGCTACGGCTTTGCCCTGCTGCCCTTTTGGCACGGTTTAGGGTTTCTCCGCCTCTGAATCTTGTGTCGTTTCTTGCTAGAGGCTCCAGGGATGTTCCCTTCCCTTCTCCTTTTGTTGGTTTGTTTTCTTTTCTGTTTGTTCTGGTTTGATTGCCTCGTTTTTTCCACCTCCAGTTGTTCGTGTGTGTGTATATATATATATTCAATTTAAATAATACAAATTAATTTCTGTAGCCCAATAAAAAAATTTTTGGCTGCTCCACTTGTTAGAAGTTGCATGCATTATGTGTGTTTGTTATTATTGATACATCATCCAGAAGTATCTTGATTAGGCACGAATCTTGAGGCATAATCAAGTTGGAAAATTTCAAAATCAAAATTGGGACCATCCAAATTCTGATTTTAGCAAACTTACAGTCGAACTGAACGTCTCAAAAATACAAACCCAAAGACACCAAATTCGACTCAATTCGAGGCCAAATGGGCCTATATCAAGGACCTGAAGCGTTGTTGGAAGGTCCAAACCACAATTTAGACTATCAAACATGACATGTTATAGTCGATTCGAGAGTCTCGACGAAACAAATCCAACAAGCTTAAGATCACTGAATTCTGATATCATTAAGATATTCAAATGCCCAATAAACGGTCCACGATCAAGGGATTCAATTTCGGACGTCTATCCAAACCACTCCCAATTTACCCTTAATCCTCCTCCTGTTTAGGGGCCATACCACTCTTAGAAATCTATAAATAGACCCCTCCATTCTCATGAAAGGGGGATCTCAAGCAAGGAATTAAGAGAGAAATCGGAGATCGCTCTTGCCTCCTTGCTCCTCCTCGACCACTATCTTGAGTTCTTCCAGACCACTTTCTGACGTCGGAGTTCTGCCAAACCACTGTCGGACCACTAACTGAGGCCCGAACTTTTGTCGAATCACCAACATAAATCGGAGTTCTGCCAGACTACCAAATAACGCTCATACTTCCCCTAGACCACCGCCTTACAACAATGATCTTTCGGACCCCTATCGTTTGTCGACTACAGTCCTTCCGACTTCTGTCGCCTACTATGATCCTACCTTTCTCCAATTCCAAAGAACGATCTTTCTGACCCCTATATCACGTCGATTACGGTCCTTCCAACCTCCCTCGCTAGATAACGATCTTTCTGACCCCTGTATCCCGCCTACAACGGTTCTTCCGGCCTCCCTCGCCAGACATCGGTCCTTCCGACCACCAACATCAATCTACGATCCTTCCGACCTCCTTCACCTGCCGACTATGGTTATGCTGACTGAACTAACATTTCAACACGAATTCTTCTGATTCCCACCATATAATATAATGTACATTTGCTACATCAACCCAAGGACTTCCCTCCAAGGAAATGTCTCATTTGTAATCGACTACAAATAATAGGGGATTCATTCAAACTGGGCTAGGCCCTGTAGTTTTCCTCTTTTTTAGGAGTTTCCATGTAAAAACTATGATGTGTGTCTTATGAACTCTACACCATTCTCTTTTATATGTATGCATGTGGAATCTTCATACATAGCTAAGACGTTAAACTTTATATTTCCTTAATGCTGTGAATATTCTTGGACGCAACAATTATTATTATTATATTCCACAAATTAGAGGTGATGGAGTTCTATTATTTGAGTGTGTCAGCTTTCGTTCTAAATAAGAAATTTTGATTTAAGTTGAATCAGGTTCAAAATGATTGATTTTTCGTTGACTTTTTAGACAAAATGATCTATTAATTTTGTTATTATTTTAGTTGCTAATAGTTATTATCTATAGAACTGCAGGATAGATCCACTATAAGCTCGGAATCCATCCCCTCCCCCAAATAGGGAAAAAAAAATGTTACATGATTCTTTAGATAATGTGTCCCTCTTTATTTATTTTTTAGTATTTAAACAAGGGTTTTTCGGCAATTGTTCCCCTAAAAATTTTTAAATATAAGTTCTTTAGGCATTTTCCCCAACATAATTAAACGCATTATGTAGAGATGTTACTGTTAGAGAACGATGAATCAAATACAAAGAGAAATAGTAAAGAAATTTCAAAAATATCCTACAACCAAAATTTGTTCGGGGTGCGCTGCCTCCTTGGAGCCTTGACAAATCTGCGTAGCGTACAACAATGAACAAATAGGGATGAAGAGATAGTGCTCTCAGAACAAATTTTGATTGTAAGGATATTTTTGAAATAAAAAACTCTATATATTTACTTATAAATTTGCCCCTCCTGAGAATTAAGCTACTTACGCCCCTATATAGAAGAGTACATTTATAATATTTATTTATAAAATTAGCATACTATGGCTGCATAAATATGTTTATATAAATATATTTATATATTATGTAATTACAGAAGTGTACAAATATTACATATATATCATATATTAAGTCAATTTTGAAATTTATCATAGTTTGAGCAAAGTAATTTCAATTACAAGTTCACTAAAATTTAATTAGCCAAGTCAGTTTCACATCTCAAAAATTACTATTAGCCACCTATTTTTATTTCTATTTCAAATTTTATTATGTCTAATATGTGTTCTAAGGTGTTTAATTTTCAGTCTAGCTTCTATCATCAATTCTTTTTTTTTTTATCTATTTTCTAACAACCCCCTCAATTTTCTTAAATATTAGAGATTTCTACTCTTTTTATAAACTTACAAAAATTAGCAAAATTAGCAATTATATGGGCATATGATGCCTATGCCAATTTGAAAATGCATGTTTTTTTTTGTGATTTTCTTTTGAGTGTTGCAAGTTACAACCAATCAATTTCATTTCATTAATGTAAATATTACAAAAACTGCATGCAATAAAACAAAAAAATAGAAGAAAGGATTGAAAAGAAACGACTTTCAAAAACTCAAAAGAGGGCTCATAAAGTAGAACATAATGTATCATTGCTTCCATCCAGCAGCAGAAGCAAAACAAATATGCACACCATGCATCATTCTGGGTGTTCAAATGTAGCATGCAAGGAGCTTGGTGTATATATCTAGTTCTGATTGGTATAAAAAACTGCTAGGTTGATATGTCACATCATTAAAACCAAGTTAAAATCAAGAAAAAAATTTAGGTTGATCAGTCTGGTTCCCTAAGTAGGGCTGTCAATATTTGACAAAACCCAAAAATTTGACCTGAACCCGACCCAAAATTTTCGGGTTAGGAACAACCCGTTTGGCAAGCGGGTCGGATTCGGATTCCAAATTTCAACCCTTTTTAAAAATTGGGTCTATTTTGAGTCAACCTGCTAACCCGAAGTTGACCCGGACCTAACTAGAAACCCCCACCTCAACCATTCCGTCGTCCGCGTAAGGTAAAGTTTTGAACGAGTCAATAAAAGACTTCTTTGTCTCCTTCAATGACGTACCTTCCTGTTCGTTAGGACTTCTGTGAGAGCTCGCTTGTTGCAAAGGTAATCATCTTCGGAGGGACATGTCGGTCGGAAGACTTCTTTGCCTCCTTCGATGACGTTCCTTCATATCGGGTCGGAAGTCACGAGACTCACGACAGCTCACAATTGGATCGGAAGCAGAAGTAATGACGACGACGGAAAGGTCCTAACTTCGGAGGGAGATCGCTTGTTGTGAAGGTAACCATCTTCGGAGGGAGCTGTCGGGTTGGAAGACTAATTCTTTGCCTCCTTCAACGACGTTCCTTACTGTCGGATCGAAAACAACAACTAAGAATCGGAATCGTAAGTAACGATGACGATGGGAGGATCCGGAGGGAGCTCGCTTGTTTCCAAGGTAACCATTTTCTTCCATTCGTGCGCTTCTCACACCATGTCGGGTCGGGGACGGGTCGGTTCCAGGTTGCAATTTCTGACCCTTTTGCAAAATCTGGTCGGATTCGGGTCTCATCAAATAATAGCATGTCAATATCGGATGCAACCCGATTTTGACACCCCTATCCCTAAGATTAATAATTCTCAAAAATACATCAAAGTGATTCTCTGGATGAAGGAAATATGCTCGTATTTTGATTTGTTTAGGTCAACATACAGAAGAATTTTATACCAATTATGATCTCAAACCTTGCTGTCCTCCTTGTTGCAACCTAGGTTAACCACCTCACCACACCCGCGACCCTCAATCCTGTGCAATCTTGCTACAACCTAAAAAAAGCTCCGCAAGCTAGCAAACTCCATGACTCGCCTTCCTCAATATTTTCTCTTTATACACTAAGCCAAACAAAAATTGTATATTTTACAAACTATTAAATTAAAAAAATACATAATGTATTTGTAATATATCAATATTTTGAATACTTATAATTCAAGCTTTCCCTTAGAAAAAATTTAGAAAGAAAATCAATTGTGAGATTTTTGTCCCACGCTGCTAAGAGACAGTGACGTTGGAGCTCTAGAATTCTTCAAGCCTTCTATCTCTATTGAATTTAAGGCCAATGATCCTTTTATGTAGATAATAGGGGGATATTTATAGATTTTGAAAGTACCAAACTCCTATAAAATAGCCAAGTTTTTAAATTTAAGTACCTTAATGATGTCAAAATTAAGCAATTGTACTCGTTAAACTGGTCTAATCAAGCTGCTTAATTTGATTATAATCATGTCTAATTAGAGATTCATCCCGATTGAGGTGAGGACCTATCGAATTTGTTTTATTAGTGTAATATTTCTTTATATAGCATTTGCTGCACTGGTTTTGAAAACTCCTGTGAGTAAATCTAGCCACTAAACTCTCGTGGCTGGGCGTGTATATAAAAGAACCCCGCGCCCCTTCCCGTTACCAGTAGGAAAAAAACCAGAGGAAGAGAACAGAGCTATAGCATAAAACTATCATAGAACTGAGGAAGAAATAAAAGAAGGGAGCTTTCAGCTTTCAGAGCCATCTTTGGTTCTCGAGAATGGAAGGACAAGCGCAGCAGAAGCAATCTTTGTCAAGGTTTAAAAGGATCTGCGTCTTCTGCGGTAGCAGCTCCGGGAAGAAGGCAAGCTACCAGCTCGCAGCTATACAGCTCGGCCATGAATTGGTCAGTTCTCTGTTTCATACGTCACTGATCTTCCCTTTGTTTTCTGTAAATTGAATTTCTGGAATAATAACATGATTAAAAAAGCTTCTTTTTCTCTTACGATCTGCTCTGGTTTGGCTAATTGTTCCGTCTGTGCAGGTGGAGAGGAACATTGACTTAGTCTATGGTGGCGGCAGCGTCGGCCTTATGGGCGTCGTCTCTCAGGCCGTCTTTAATGGCGGTCGCCATGTTATCGGGTCTCTTTCTCTTTCTCTCTCAATCTTTTCCTCAAGAATTGCACAAAGAAATTATATTTCTGATGATTGTTAGTATGAAGAGCTGCTAAGTTACAGAGCTTTCTTTCTCAACAATGGAGGATTGGTAGTAGAGAAGGTTTGCTCATGAAGCCTGTTCTGTGTACATTGCAGGGTAATTCCGAGGACCCTCATGCCCAGAGAGGTATTGTACATGACAACTGGGCAACATTTCTCCTCACCCCACCTATCTCAGACATTACACTTTGTCTCCAAATTAATAAATTTATATACATAGAAAGAAAACATTCCTTCTGTATTTTCATTATCAATTATTTCTATTAAAATGGTTTTTTTTTGGTTCCTTTAATCATGAATAATATGATTCTCACCCTCAAAATCAGGACAATTTCAACACATTGCTTGGCTAATAAATAGAATTTGAATTATGGAGCAAAATTATATAAATATGAGTTGATTAAAAAAAATTTATTTCATTTATTATGAAAGAAAGAAATTTTCAATTCAAATATTTTTTGCAATTAAATGAGTAAAAAAAGAGTGGAATTAAAGAAGATAATTAAAAATAAATCAGTTGTAGTAAGAAAAATGCATATATTTTTAATATTCTTGTTGTTGAATGGTTTAATTTTGATATATATTAAATGTATTTTATAATAATATTTTTCAAATGAATTGTCATATGAGCTTGAGATTCAAGTTGGGATTGAATCATATAATTTAAATATTATTTTGTTGTAAAAATATGAGTGTATTAGTCTTTGTTTAAATAAAAAAGTGATTTAGGCTTTATTTGAGACATCTTTCTTATAGCTTTTTAATTCAGCTTTTTAGTAGAAAAATATCTTAAAATTAGAATTTTTTTGACAAAAAAATTGATTTAAAAAGAAAAAACAAAGTTTTCTAAAATAAAGTCCTAGACTTCATTTGAAACAGTTTTTTTACTACTTTATGAAGCAGTTTTTTAGTACAAAAATTTCAAAAGTTACTTCATAAGCAGAAAGAAAGATGCGCCAAATGAAGTCTTATTCTACTTGAATTTAGTTTGTATTAGGTTCTATAAGCAGTAGCTTTACTGTTATTTAGCTTTTAAACCACACACTTCTTTTTTGCTATAATTTTTTTATGCTTCTTAGAAATTTTTATGATACGATGTTGTTTTTTATAATTAGTTGTGTTAATATATGATGACTATAAGAAAAATGTTCTCCATTTTTGTCAAAAAAGAATATATTTATATTATTCATAAAAATTTTCAAAAATAAAAAAATAAAGTTTCCAAAACAACATAAAAAACATCTTTATAAAAAATTGCAGCCGCCTCAAATAAATCCTTAATCACTTATCTTGTCCCCTTTAATCCATACCTTTTAGTAATGATATGAGAGCTAATAAGTCTACTATGATCTGATGGTTTATTTGATTTCTAGCTCCCCTTGGTCTTTGATATCTTCCAACATGACTAAAGAAAGGTTTAAGATGGCCTGAAATGATTAAGTGTACTCTTAAGGAGAATAATGATATTTTTATCTCTAATCCTAACTTGATATAAGATATCATATCATCATTAGTTTAACAAATCCAGCTTTAATATTCCATTAATAATACACTCACAAGACAAAGCAAAACTACTATAGAAAATAAGAAGTGGTGCCTTCAGTGATACCGATAGTTAAAGTTGTTAAGTCTTCACTTCAGATAACTGGAGAGACTGTAGGAGAAGTCAGAGCGGTCTCTGGCATGCACCAGAGAAAAGCAGAAATGGGAAGGCAAGCTGATGCCTTCATTGCCTTACCTGGTAACCATTTTTCATCCATTCATCCAATGCATTTTATCACTACTCTATTTTTGGGTAGAATTTTCTTCTCATTATTGGAATCTGAAAAGCAAAATTTGTGACTTTTCAACTTTTTAATGTCAATAACTGTTCACTTTGTCATAATGGTAATGGTATGGGAGTTATAGTTCTCATGCTTTTTTCTTTTGCATTAGGTCCCACATTGTTCAATAATTAATTTATATTTCATAATGTAATCTTACTATAGAATATAATTATAAATATACTAAGGGTCTATTTGTGACAGCTTTGTGAATGCTTTGCTTTTCAAACAGCAATCACAATTTATTTGGGTTATTGCTTTCTTGTTGTTTTTCATTGTCTTTCTACCTTTTCTATAGTGAAAAGCTGATGTATGTCGTAGTAATAGTAAAATTGTTTTCTCTATAGCAACTTCACAACTAGCTTTATAAAATGTTACAGCCATTCCAAATAAATCTGAAGTTTTTGCTTGTAGTTTACTGGAGTTATACAAAATTTCTAACCAACAGGCCACCACCTCTCCCACACTACAAGATGATTTAGGATAAAATAGTTATATTATATATATAAGCTTATAAATGAGAGGCAACTCAGCAACCAATTGGTCCCACCATAGGTCAAAAGAACTATATATTTCCCACCACTTAGGTTTTGTTTGGGACAGCTTTTTTGCTGTTTTCTAAAACAGCTTTCTAAAAATACTAGAAAGTTGTTTTAGAAAGCAACAAAAATATTGTCCCAAACAAAACCTTAGTGTTCGGGAGTATTACAAATTCAGCAGGTGATTTACCTTGCAGTCATCCTACAGGATAAGTGATGGGCCATAGGAAGTTTTGGGAAGTTGCCATCAGCTAATGCCAAGTTTCCTTAGAGACTGTGGTGATGTTGTCACATTTGGATCAAATAGTGTAATTTTCATGATAATAATGTACGACAGAAGAAAGATTGATGGATCTAAAAAGATGTGTTGTTGATGATAAATCCTTTGCAAACGACCTGTTTGAAAAGGGCTGGAACTGCATCTTAAGGGCACATCTTGGCTCCAAGCTCTGAAGCTTTGGGGCCCTAAGAGTGCCCACTGCAGGTAGGGCTATCCTCACATGTTATGGAACAGTAAGGGAATAGTTATGTGAACTGACGTAGTATTTGATCTGGCTTGTTGCTTTCGTGCATGTATTGATTGAGAAAATCCAGGTGGGTATGGAACATTGGAGGAGCTGCTTGAAGTCATTACTTGGGCTCAGCTTGGGATACATGACAAGCCAGTATGTTTATCTCTCCATCTTCAATTTTTTTTTTTTTTTTTTAATTGTTTGATTTGATTTTGTTTAGGGTGTTTTAATTCGTGTTATTGACAAATATTCTCTTTATATCACTAAAAAAATTGTTGATGATATAAAAAATAAGGGAACTTAAGAAATCTTTGTGACCATCTGGTAGAAGTTGAAAGGAAAAGATTTGTCATTAGATATTCAGGTTTCGTTTGAGACAATTTTCTTAATGTTTTTTAAAATAATTTTTTAGTACACAAATTTCTTGAACTAAAAATTTTTGTATTAAAAAACTGCTTTAGAAAATAATAAAAGAGTTGTCTAAAATGAAGCCTATATTGGCAAACTTAGTTTGATTTTTTTAAGTGAATGCAAATTTGTATTCTAATGTGTTTTGATGAATGTTGTAAAATAATAATAAATATTTTAAGAAAATAATTAAAATTCCCAAAAAATAAATCCAAATTATATAGCTAAAATGAACTTTTTTTAAAAAGCTAAAGCATGAGAAAAATATAATGTTTTTTTTTTTTAGTTAGCTTAATCGGAATAGCCATGCATTATCAGTCCATTTATTTGTACTTTAGAAAGACATTAAAAAATTGGAGCTTATGGAAAATCATTTATAAGAAGTTTTCTGTTTTCATTGTTTTCTTATGGTTAATTGGTTATGCTTATTAGCTTTCCATAGATTACATCTAGAATGATAATAAAAAGTCATTTTTGCACATATATGAATTTTATATATGCATTCATCAACACTATATATATCCACAAGTATGCACACACAGTCACACACATTGGCGTATACACACATAACAAACACCCGCATGTACGCACACACACTCAAGTGTGCCCACATGCACATGCACACAAACACATGCTCACTCGTATACACATATGTGCACACAAATGCATACCCGCACGCACACTTCACACAGACACACACATGCCTATTCCCACGCAAACCTCCATGTACTCATGCACGAGAAATTATTTTGTGCGGTGTCCGAAAGCGTCCGGAGGCTGATAATCCGGGAGTGTCACATCATCTAATGCATTGTGTATTGGATGACATGATGCGTCCGAATTAACATCCGGATGTGTCCAGACACTGCATGCAATAATTTTTCCTCATGCGCACACACAAAATATATATGCACATTTCATAGGCAACAAGTATATAGAATTAATGAATAATTGTAATGAATGATTGAATTGTAAAAAAAAAAATTGCAGGTTGGCTTGTTGAATGTGGAGGGGTACTACAATTCCCTCCTAAATTTTGTCGACAAAGCAGTTGATGAGGGATTCATTGATCCAGCCGCCCGTCATATTATAATCTCTGCTCAAACAACCCATGAATTGCTATCTAAGCTCGAGGTACTAAGCGCTACTTATTTATATCATTTTTTTTTCTTTCAAATCATCTTAACTATATTATTATATATATATATATATATATATATATATTATATATATATCCCATACTGATATTATTTAAATATAAATAATAACTCGTCATGCTAAAAAATATTTACATTAAAAGTAGGATAAAAAAGTTTATTGATTTTTAGCTGGTTGAAAATTGCTTTTTTTATTGATATGCTGGCTATAGGCTTTTTATATATTTTTTATTAGATTTTTCTAGTGATTTCTGTGTATTATCTATTGTCAGGGATGTAAACGAGGTCGAGTCATCTCTATCTTGAGCTTGAGCTTGATTAATTAATGAAGTTCGAGTTTGAGCTTGAGCTCGAGCTTTATCTTACGAGTTGAGCCGATAAAGCTTGAGCTTGGCTCACAAACCGACTGGGTTTATTATGAAAGATAGAAAATGATTATGATTTAAGTAATTAATATAATGAAATGGTAAAAAATGAAAATTTAATAAAAATTAATAAAGTGTTACTTAATATAAAAAATTATGTTATAAATTTAAATATTTTTAACACTTTCATTGAAAATACTAAATTCTAATATATTTTAATTATATTTATATTCATATTTTTTAAACGAGTCAGCTTCATGAGCTTGTAGAGCTAAGTCAGAGTTAGCTCATCGAACCGGCTCAAGAAACTATATAAAAATACTCTATAATATTATATTGAAGAAGATAAAAACAGATTGATCCTTATCCACAGGTTCGCATAGAAAATTTTTTTCAGTAGGTGGTGTGGTCGATCATTGGCCATCACTTCTAATGTTTAGGTGGGTAGAGTACAAAGGTGAGATACATAATTAGGGCAAGAGTAGGTTTTGACATGAGGATTTAAATTCCTTTTTCTTTGATAAATTTGAATATTTTTTACCGTTATCAAAATTTTCTTATTTTAATTGAAATGTTATTCAAAATTAAGTTATAATTTATAAATGAGGATTTTTGTCATTTTCTCTATAATAGTTTTACAAAGTAGTAATAAAATTTCTCAAACAAAATCTAAGACTTCATTTGAATGATTTTTTTTATTGTTTCTTAAAATATACAACTTTTTTAGTAAAGCCTTTTAAAAAGTTATCCTAAAAAGCTAAGATTTCATTTGGGATGACTTTTTACTGTTTCTCTAAAGCAATTTTTGTATAAAATTCTTAATTTTTTAACTAAAAAATTAAATTAAGAACAAATAAGAAAGCCGTCTCAAACAAAGCCTAAGGTTTTTTTTTTTTTTATTTTTACTTTTAAAAACTCTTTTATGGGCCACAATCTAAAAAATGGTATTTGAAAAAATAATTTTTTAAGTCAAGAATTTAAAAATGTGATAAAAACACTCTTCTAAACACATTATTTTTTACTAATTACTTTTGTCAAAAAATTGTTCCAAATAATGTATAAGAGGAATTGTATGAGAAAATTTTTTATAATGTGCATAATTATTAAACATTTAATAAACATAAAATTTTCATTATTATTATTATTATTATTATTATTTTGGGACATTTAGGTCATTTAAGACAAACTCACACACACAATCGCATACACATAAACTCAAATCCTAAGACTCTTTAGTTGAAAGTCGTAGCTCTAACCAACAAGCCAAGGAGAGCTGTGTATTTTTTTTTTTATTTATTTTCATTATTATCGAAAGGCAATAATTTTTCTTAAACTAGATGGGCCAGCTCTCTGGTTCCACCACTTCATAGCTTCACTTGTTGGGATCTGAAAGAGCATTCAATAGTGTACAAAACTTTTAATCCACTTCAATGAAGCATTAATGATTGCTAAGACTTTGACTATTTTGTGATATATTTTTTAAATATATTATTAAAATTTAATTTATAAATTATTAAGTAGTTTAGCCATGTTTTAATACTATAATTAATTGTTTTTTATAAATGAAAATGATTATTAAAATAATCATATAATCATATCTTTATAATTATAAAATAATATTTATAGTTTTTTTTTTAAATGATATAATTAAGAGACAAATGTCGATAATCTTTTTTTTTCATAATTTTATTGAAGGTTGAAATATGATATATTTATTAAGTAAAAAAAATATTGCTATGGTTTTGGGTTTTGTAGGAGTATGAGCCCATGCACCATGGTGTCACACCCAAGCTCAATTGGGAGAAGGAGCAATTAGGTCAAGCAACTAAATTGGACATTGCGCGTTGACTCGACCTTCTTTTCTCATTTATGTATATTATTATTTTTAATTATTAATGGGTTTATTATAAGCCGGAAGGCAAGCTTAATAACTACTTAGGCTTCGTTTGGGATGGCTTTTTTGCTGCTTCTTAAAGCAGCTTCTTATTACACAAATTAAAATTTTTGTACTAGGAAGTTGATTTAAGAAGCAGAAAGAAAACCGTCTCAAACGAAGCCTTAATTAGCTTTATATGTACCATTTACTTATTTTGTAAGCTCTCTTTCTATTACAATATCATTTTGCTATCTCATTATAATTAAGATTTCCATATTAAGTTTGGATAATTAGTTAAGCTCATACGTAAATTTGCATGGCCTCAAGATGTAAGTCTACATGCTCTATATAATGTATATTTTTTTATCATTGAGATTAGTTTAAATAATATTTAATAAGGAGCATTCATTAATTAGTAATACATTAATTAATTGAATTTTAAATTGTTCAATATTTTACTATCGATTTTATCCAATCAAAATGACTTTCATATGTTAGGACGGTCGACGATATCTTTATTTAAGTCTTAAATTTTTCTTCTAGATATTTTAATTAATTATTGGATCTATTCTCATAATTCTCAGTTTAAAATATTAATAAATTTGTAATATCATTATTTTACCTCCATACTAATTATAATTCAATTAATTTTATCAAAATAAAAATATATAAATAAACAATGAATAATAACTAATTACTTAAACATAAAAATCATAATAATTAATTTAATATTTTTAGTCATTTAAAAAATTCTATCAACATGCAGTTTGTAAGCATACAATTAAACTAAAATATGTAAATGCCATTGATAAATAAAGTAAATATTTAATAACTAGAATTAAACACATGAAAAATAAGTAGAAAAACCATACACTTCACTTTAGCTATCATTTCCTTATAGGCCAAATACATTGTGAAGCACTTCATTGTTAGGTTCATCTAATGGGGCATGATATATGATCAAGACATGAAAATAATGTTCAAGAAGAAGAAAAACAGGCTGACCTTTTTTTAAAAGGAAATCAATGTGATTCTTTATGCCCATCTCTATATTATGGAACTAGAAAATTATTAGACCATATGGGCAGAGGCAGAGGTATCAAAACAGGTTGATGGATTGGGTTTAGATTTGACTTGAAAGTGACTTGAATCTAATTAAGCTGAATCCGACCCGTTTAATAAATATGTCAAAAAGACAAACCTGAACCTGACCCACTAGCAACCTGAATGACCTGAATCGATCAGACCCGCTAACCCATTTTGATTAAAAAATTTATGAATAATTAACTATGAAGTTTATGATATTTGATAAAAAATAAGAAGATTATTAAAAACATTTAAGAAAGAAGGATGTTTAACGAAGCATTTTATGATCAAAGGGGATTTGCGGGTCAACCCAAGCCCAACTCGTTTAATAAACTGATAAAAAAACACAACCTGGACCCGACCTATTTATTAAATATGTAGCCTGAGTCTTTTTTTTTTTTTTTTTGGTCGAGCTAGTGGGTTGGTCATTACATTAAAATCACATGTAATATTTTTTTTATATGTTAGAATAATATAAAGAGAAATATTATAAATATAGATCATAAATATCACATGTAACATTTAAGAGTTCATTGTCTATTTAAAATTTACAATCCTCATAATTATAATGTGGAAAAAATCATAAAATTTGTGTTCATGAATATAGGAGAGTTGATAGCTAAATTATATAAATTTTTGTCTTATGTCATGTGACAACCTGTTAGGGTTTAGCATCTTCCATTGAGAAACAAACAATATGTACCAATCAAAAATGAACAAAGACAGAGACAAGTGGGCATAAAATTTCAAAAGAAAATTCTCCTTGCCTGTAGCTAATTTTGAAGAGCCTTTTCTGAGAAATTTTTATGTGCGGATGCTGAATATCGTATGGAAACTAATCAAAATTTGTCATGACATTCCTTCGCTCAATACCGCTCGGTACCATTGATGTGCATGTATTTGATTCGCCTCCGAACGTAGAGCTGTATCTGGTGTCCGCACATAATAATTCCTCTTTTGTTTTCTTGATGATTAAAGCCGAGAGGGTGAAAATGTAGTGTTAATAACGCTCAGCATTTTTATATGATGCTTATATTTCTATTTTATATTGTACCTATCAAAAATTTAAAAAGAAAAGGGTTGTATTGAAACATGAAAGCAAAAGGAGAAAGGGATAGACAGTTAAAAGCACCTGACATTTTTTCTCTTTTACACAAGAATTTGAACTGATAGCTTTTTTTTTCTATGGTTAGTATTTGGCCAACCATTATCAATTTTCAACCATGCGAATAATTTTGAATGGTTGACTTTGAATCTTGAATCCGATAAAACTATATAGATTTTGGATGAGTTGGATTGAAAGTCAATCACCAAATGAGCGGGGCTTGGTGATGATTATGTTATGGTTTTATTTTAAAAAATGGCCTAATGATAAGGCCCATTAGAGCCGAGTCTAAGATTACTGATTAGATAAAGGTCATCACGACCCTGAATTCGATAGAAGAAACCAAGCTAACAAAAGTACTCAATCCCGTGGCTAACCAGAAGAAGATATTAGTCAGTAGGGTTATTGGTCCAACTCCTTAAAAAATTTGATCATAGTTTTCGTCTATAAATATTATGTCTTATAAGGCACTCATTGACATAGCTACGTGTCAGAGCTCAGTCAGACCAAGCGAGGCTAACCAACTACTTCATGCATTTGATCCTTATTTTGAACTTACTAAAGCTCATTTAATTTAATCAAATGATTGCAACTAGCAACATTTAGTTTATAGCAAGTTTTAATTAGACTTTTTCTCTTTTGATTTGCTTGTTATCCTTAATTATAACGTTTTCTATAGAGCTATGACTCCATGATCCAACCTATAAACAAGAGATCCAAGGGCAAGCTTAAGACATTATAAGTCTAGTACTTTCTAGTAGCATATACTATAGAGAACTCTCATTAACTTTCTCTTTCCTTTTCTCTTCCTCTATCTATTGTTATGTAGTCGTTATGAAAAGTATAATTTTAGTTTTATTCATAGAGAATTTTAAATTTAACACTTAGCATAAATTTAAATTCAATCATGCTAATACATAAAAAAACTTAGCTCAATTTACAATTAATTATAATAGGTTTAGTCAAAATTAGGGCTTCATTTGGAAAAACTTTCTTACTATTTTATGAAGTAAATATTTTTGTACAATTTTTTTTTTTAATTATAATTTTTTTACTAGAAACCGGCTTCATGTAGTGATAAGAAAGCTGTCATAAATGAAGTCCAAGACTTCATCTTCATGTGGGACGGCTTTTTTATTGCTTTTTAAAACGAAGTTTAAAATTTTTTTTTATTGAAACTCTGTTTTAAGAAGTAATAAAAGAGCCATCCCAAATGAAGCCTTCATTTGAAACGGTTTTCTTACTGCTTCTTAAAATTGTTTTTTAGTAAATTCTCGGGCCTTTTTGTTAGCTACGGCCTTCATGGGCCTTTTAAATAATGTCGTCCATATAATAAATTATCTAATAAGTAATTAAAATATAATTAACTGGCATTTTATTGAGTTCTTAGCAACATACTTATTAAATAATAGATCATGATCTCAACATAAATAAGCAAGAGAATCGATGATCACATATGAAAAATTTTAAATTTAATAATTATCTATTCAATTATATAAATAAATAAATCACATATGAATGAATATCTTCATATGCACTTTATATGGCATCAAAAAATTTATTTGATTAAGCACAAATCTTGACATAATTTTCATATGTCAAAGCACCTATGCATTATAACCTAAAATTTTAGAAAATATCTTAAGAACACTCAAATTTTATTTTTTAGTAAATTAATATTCAAAATTAATGTTTTTATTCATCGTTATCAAGGCTAGTGACCCTCCTTATTAGTCTTACTTCATAAAAGTAAAAAAAAAAAAAAAACCACAAAAGACCGGCAATTCTAATGGCTTAAAAAGCTTCTCTCATTTTCATCATGAAATGTGTAGTTCATGATTTATACATATTATATTATATAAATGTTGAAATGAATAACTCATTTTATAATTGATATATCATCAAAATTTATCTTGACCGGGCATGAATCTCGAGGCAAAATTAAGATAGAAACTTTCAAAATTAATTCAAGGTCATATAAACTCTTATTTATACAAACTTATAGTTGAATTAAGTGTCTCAAAAAAGACAATCCAACGACACCAAAATTGACCCAATTTGAGCTCAAATGGGTCCAAACCAAAGACCCGAAGCACATTTGGAAGGTTCAAACCACAATTTGGACTACCAAACAATTTCCAAATGTGACATGTTTATAGTCAAATCAACATGCTTAACGAAAGAATCCAACAAACCCAAGATTGTCGAATTCAGATATCATTAAAACATTAAAATGCATAGTAAAAGATCAATGATCAAGGGGATCAATATCGACCATCCATTCAAATCACTCACAACACACCCATAATTTCACACCTAATTACTGTCCATGGCACTCTCATAAAACTATAAATAGACCATCTCATTCCTCATAGAAAGGGGACAGAAGCAAGGAAGAGAATGAAGAGAGAGAAATTAGAGCACTCTTGCCACTTGACTTCTCCTCGGCCATCGTTGGACTATTGCCTGACTTCTGCTCGATCATTGACAAATGTTGAACTTATGCTTGGACACCAACTAAAATTGGACTTCCACCCATCTTCAAATTACTGTTGGACTTACACACGACAACTAATTGATGTTGAACTTCTGTCCGACCACTGTCTGACACCGTACTTAGACCTAACCACCAACTAACGCTGAACTTCTGCCCAGCCACTGATTGACACCAAACTTCCACCTAGCTGCCAACTACGATCCTTCCACAAACAACAAACTTTCTAACCACTATCTCATACCGACTAAGGTTATTCTGACCCCCATCGCCAACCAATTATTGTTATTCTAACCTCCATTGCCAACCAACTACGGTCCTTCTGACCTTCATCGTTAGACAACAATTTTTTTCCCACCACTGTTGCACCCCAACTACGACCCTTTTGACCTCCATCACCCGTCAACTATAATCCTTTCGACTTATGTCGCTAGACAAATGATCTTTCTGACCATTGTCTCTCGCCGACTATGATTCTTCTAACCTCCGTCGCTCGCTGACTGCGATCTTTCTGACCTCCATCACTAAACAATGGTTTTTCTAACCATTGTCGCCAGCCAACTAATGTCCTTCCGACCTTCGTCGCCAGACAATGACCTTTTTTAACCAATGTCGCCCATCGACTATGATCCTTTCAACATCTATCGCAAGATAACATTCTTTTCAACCTCCGTCACCTCCTAACAATAGTCCTTCTGACATCTGTCACCTAATAATGGTCTTTTAAACCTTCGTCTCCTGCTGAATACGGTTCTTCCGACCACCGTTACCCGATTACAATCTTTCCAACCTTAGGGCCCGCTAATTATGGTCCTGCCGACTAAACGAACATGTCAATACCGATTCTTCCAATTCCTACCATGTAATGCACTTTATATGATGTATATTTGCTAAACTATGTCAAGGACTTCCCCCAATGAAAGACCTCATTTGTAATCGACTATAAACACTAGTAGATTCATTCAAACTGGACAAGGCCTTATGGTTTTTCCCTCTTTCATAGGTTTCCACGTAAAAACTCTAATGTCTCTTATAAGCGCTACACCTTCTCTTTTATCTAATTGTGTGTTGTATCTTCATACAAAGCTAAGACATTAAACTTTATATTTTTCTATCGCCGCGAATATTCGAGTACGCAACAATAATATATGTTTCACTTTAGTAGAATCATTTAATTTAAATTAAAATTTTATTTGTGACAGCTTTCTTGCTGCTTTTTAAAACAGTTTTTTAGTACAAAAATTTATTGAACAAAAAAGTATTAAAACTTGCTTTAAAAAATAGTATGAAAACTAGGGATGCAAATGAACCAAACCGAGCCGAGTATGTTAATGTTCATGTTTGATTTCAGTTTTTATTAGCTTGTTCAAATTCGGTTCGTGTTTGATTTGAGCTTTATTGTTTGTGTTCATGTTTGGTTTGTTTAAATTAATGGTGTTTATGTTTGGTTCATGTTCGATTCGTTTAGTGGTTATTGAGCTTTAAACAAACAAGCCTTAACTAGCTATGTTCATAAACATATTTAGCCAATTTTTTTACACTGCCAAACTAGCACGTTCATAAACAAATCAAATAAGTATTCTTGAGCTATCAAATGAGCAAGATCATGAATATAAACATAATTAGTATTTTCGAGCTACTAAATGAGCTAGTTCACGAACAAACAATTTATGATTCATCTTATATTTGTTCATGAATATCTTACACAAATAATATAGCAAACATTGACAAATGTGAAATGTCTCTTGTTTGTGAACAAATTCATTCTATTTAAGGTATAAAATAAAATGAAATTAAATTTATAATAAAAGATTGGTTTTAGTTCGGGCAGAAATTAACATCCTACAAAATAGGGGTGTCAATATTTGACACGACCCGAAAACCCTACTGGAATACGATCTGAAAATTTCATGTTAGGGTCAACCCGAACCCGTTCCCGAAACGGGTCGTGTTCGAGTTCAACAATTCGACCCGTTTCAATAATCGAGTCGGGTTGACTCTTTGACCCGAATTTGACTTGTTTTGACCCGTCAACACGAGATTGACCCATTTTGATCCAATAACCCGAGATTGACCCGTTTGACCAGACAAACCGAGTTTGACCCGTTTAGACCTGAAAACCAGGGACTGGCCCATTTTGGGCCCGAAAACTAGCATTTTTTTGTTGGCACTGAGTAATTCGGGTCGTGTTGGGTTGACTGGACCCGAAGCGGGTCGGGTTTAGGTCCGAATAAATGACCCATTTTCAAAAGCAGGTTGGGTTTGGGTTGACCAGAATATTGTCGGATCAATTTCAAGTTCAACCCAAACCCGACCCATGACCCGAAATTGACACCATGTTGTTTTACTTCTCTCCATAACTAGACCTTTGTGGTTCGTGTTGGAACCGATCAAGCCCTAAGACCTACTAACGCCGCACGCCCAGTCGACCCAAGGCCTCAAACCAACCAAGGCGCACGCCTCGGTCGGCGTCTCCACCTCCTCCAGCATCTGAAGTCTCAAGCCTGCGAAAAACCCTAAAGCACAATTCCTTCCAGACTCTGAAGCATCGATCTCTGTGTGTCAACATCGTATCTTCTCGGCCAACATGCCGAAGGTCTATGGCACCGGAACCTACGATTTTCGGCGGCATCGTGTCGCTGAGTACCCGTTCGAGACGCAGACAGTGAAAACAAAAGAGAAACAACCGGAGAGACGTCCTGGAGGGAATGTAACTAGCTCCATAACACTTCTGGAGATCCAACGTGACCGTCTAACCGAGATTGCAGCGGCTAATTGGCTGAAGGCCTCTGGCGGGGAAGACTCACAACGGAAGTTTGACCCCGAGCTTGTGAAGGGGATTTACGAGACGGAGCTACTGGTTTTCGGCGGGCGAAAGACTGTCCCGCTTCAGAGGGTAATGATTCTGGAGGTTAGCCAGTACTTAGAGAACTATCTGTGGCCCAACTTTGACTCGGAAACGGCTACTTTCGAGCACGTTATGTCGATGATCCTCATGATTAATGAGAAGGTGTGAGATTTGTCAGTTTTAAACATTTATAGTTGAAATGATGGATTGTTCCTCTAATGTTTGTATCTGTTTTGTTTGCTTGTGATTGAAGTTTCGGGAAAACGTGGCGGCATGGATTTGCTTTCATGATCGGAAGGATGCGTTTAGGGAATTCTTGTGGAGGGTTCTTCGGCTGAAGGAAGAGGTTTTCTTACTTGGACATTCTCTTATTGCCTTCTTTGGCTTTGTTTTCAATTTGAATAAATGTTCTGTTTTAGTTTTAGTTCCTTCTGTGGTCATGCGAGACCTGCTACTGAATCCCTATACTTCTAGTTGGTGATTTAACTTATGCTTAAATTTCTTAGCTTTGGATGAAGTGGGAGAAAGGGAAATATGTATGTTTGTTATTTAAGAGGAGATGAATTTTCGAACAATTGCATTTTTGATTAATCTTAGGCTATTTGATATGTAAAATGAACCATGTTGAGCCGAATACTTCATTCTTGAACCTTGTTTATTTATTTTCTTTTTTGAGCGCTAGCCAATCTTGAACATGAACCAAGTTTCAAATATTATTTTTGCTTTTTTATTATTTTTGTATTGAGTTCAAGTCGTAATTGAGCCCAATTAATTATAATTGGGAATTTGGGATGCTAATGATTTAAGTAAATTGTCTTCCTATTGACAAAAAATGCATTCATAATGTTTTGTCAAAATCCATGATTATTCAGCTTATATTTTTTGTTAGCATTGTTTCTAATGTTTTATAAATGATAAAATCGTATTTTAAATCTATAGCATTTTTAATGTTTTCCTTATCAAATGCTAAAAAAATAAATCAAAATTTTAATATATCTATCTAGCTTTTTTGTTTAATATTTTCATCATATTTATACTTGTAATAATTTAAATAACATTTGATGAGCGTATATATAATAACATAAGTTATCTAAAAGCAGTTGTTTTGTCATTCACCGAGCATTTTATTAATCTTCTAGAAATCCGCTTGTTAAATAACAATTCATGAATGCAAATGTTCAAGCAAGAGCTAATGAACAACTCTTTTCAATATTTGCTTCTTCGTCTCTTGGGATCAATATCGAAAGAGCTAACGATCTTAGAACAATGACCAACAAACTCACATGTTGATGTAACATTGGTGAGTCCCATCAAGTCTAAAATTCAAATAAATCATAATCAATTATAAATGAAAATAAAAGATATCACTCATGATTGTTTTGGTCAATTGATCTTCTAATATACGTGTTTCAATAATTCCAATTCCTTAAATTTCTTCGAGCTTCATAACATTCCTTTCTTGATGAAAAATAATAAAAAGAGTAATTGGGCTTTAATTCGTATTTTGTTGGGGCTAAAATAAAAAAGAAAAAGGCATTCATTGCACTTTTAATTGAAACTTTTTAAGGCGTAGACAAAATTGAATTTAGTCATTTCAAAGTTGTTAAAATTTGAATAAAAATTAATATTTTTCATTAGAGAGTAAAAAAGCCTTAGATTCAAGACATCAACTAAAAAAAAAAAAAAAGAAGACCAAGTAGTTGGGGATGACCTTAATTTTGCTCCTTTTTTTGCTATCATAAACCTAAAGAAAAAAAGAAATAGATAGGTAAAGTGTGTCAAACCTCAGTGACGATATAGAGATGTAAGAAGAAAATCTCATGTAAGAGGGGCCATGGAAAGAATAAGTTTTAAATCACTATCTATTCTTCTTTTTAAACCCCACTGCAATTGCCCACATGTGACAAATGCCCCATAGATGGGATAAATCCTTGAACAAAATGGGAGGTAGCTAACCAAATGTAAACTGACCATTTTTTTATATATATCTTGTTATTGGTGAATATTAATGCCGTTCTAGAAAATCCTTATAATTGACTTGGCTCATTATACATCGAACCATACTGATTAATCTGAAACTATCATGATGGAGTATGCTAGGAGGAGAGAGTTTTTGGTGGGGCAGCAAAATGCATACGATATCATTCAAAATACCAATGTTGTAGGCACCATTCTAGCTCGATCTTATTTTAGATAATATAGGCTATTTTCTCTTTTTTTTTTTCCAATTTACTATTTTAGTAGGATTTAGACGCATTGATGATGGAAGTCTTCCGTTATTAGTTTGGTCGGGAGCACATCTCTTTCGGGTATTTTGGGTCCTTCTTTGTCACATTTTCCTTATAAAGAATATATTAATAGTTTTCTATTTGTTGGATTGTGTGTTTAATGATTCCTCACTGTTCACTGCCTCCTTGAAGGAGAGACATCTTAAACCATTAGATGAGGAGGGCATACTCACCACAATTTTCATCTGTGGAGGAATATTGAAATAGGAGGATAAAATAAACATATTTTAAGGTTACAAATAAGAATGGGCCATCGTAGTGCATAAAGAGTTGAAAATTCAAGCTATTAAGATGATAAGGATTAGCAATGTTATGATTGCAATAATAAATTGGTGAGGACATTATGAATGTGTTTAGTGCCTATGCAGTATGTTTCCTAAGTTGGATTGGCAGCTAGTTTAAAAAATCAATTTTAGGAAAAAAAGATGAATTTATGCCACATATACTTGAGGAAGAAAGTATATAGGATAGACTTCATTCCATGTTGGGTATGTAATAGGAGATGGATATGCATTGAGAGAAGCTATACCAAATTTTGTAATAGCATTTGATGATCTTGCAATAATGAATACTTACTTTAAGAAATGAAAATAATACTTGCTCACAAAAGTGGAGCTTCCAAATCACAAGTAGACCTATTTTTACATGAAAGAGAAGATAAATCTGCAAAAATTTTAAAGTACTTCTAAGTGAAAGCTTGATCACACAATATAGCATAGCTGTTATAGATATTTGTGGTAAGAGTATAAAGAAAACAATCAAAATAAACATTGCTTCTAAGCTAGGATGTTGGGATTTAAAAGATGGGAATTTGTTAATTATTTAAGGTAAGTTGCTAAGGGAGGCAAATGGAAATTATTTATTTATTTATGAGTTAAGCCTAATGTGACATAAGATGGCTATTTCCATTAAAAAGATTATTTGTAGGAGTTTTAGGAGATTCTTGAAATAGATTATTCATTGATTGCTGGTGGAGCAAGGAGCCACAAAAGGGCGGATGGTTATTAAGGTAAATGTGGGCTTTTTGGGAATGAAAAATAAATTTCTATTGAGTTTTATTATGATTATAAGTTAGAAATCTTTTAAATATTATAATATGTGAAGAAAAAACTACCTTTTCTTATGATTTATTTAATAGGCTTTGGTACTATGGAAGTAGAAAATGGGAGTTATAAAATTTCTAAAGTAAGAGATAAGAGATAAAGATTTTGATCAAGTTAGATGCATTAGAAGTGAATGTGCTGTAAGCTTAGTTAAAGATGAAGGGATAAAAAAGAATTAATTTTTTTTAGTAATTATTAAATAACAGCTTTAAGAAAAATAGGTTTTGAATAGCATAATGAGTCAATGACCAATATAATGAGAGATATTGTAGATTGATCTAAAAAGGCAAAGTGAAATTAGCTTTGAGGAAGAAGCATAAGGTCATAAAAGTTAGGCTTTACGTCCATATGAGTTACATGGTGAGATTTGAAGATTTATGGGGGACACTGTAATGATTTTGTCAATAAAATTTTTCATTGAAATTTTAAAAACTAAATGGTTGCAAAATGATTGAAGAGAGTATTTTGGTGCAATATTTTAGAAAGAAAATCTATTTAAGATCATCTTAATTATAGATGAATCAAATTTATGAGTCCTATAACAATCTTATGGGATGAAGTAATATAACATATGTTTAGAAAAATTATATTGATTTTGGATGTTTAATTTTGTTTAATGCTAGCAAAGATCTTGAATAGTAAGATAATTAATAAATAAGTTTAGAGAGAAGATAAATAATTTTAATTCTTTTTATTGATTATTAGGAGGCTCATAATAAAGTACCTCAAGAATTGATTTAGAGTGCATTTAGGCATAAAGGTGTTTGCCAAAGGTATGTTTAATTTATTAAAGATATGGAAAGTATGTTTAGAAGACAGAGGGTTTATGATTATTATTACAAAGATCAATCATATGTTATGCGGTTTTAGTGTATGTGGTATTAACAATTATAATTCAATATTAATAAAAGATAAACTAATATTTAGGTGTAATTAGTTTAAATATTTTTGGATCGATTACACCAAAGAATAAAGATAAAAATTTGAATATATCTTATTAAGTTGAAGGATGAACGGTTAAAAATGAGAAATGCCTTAGGAGTATTATTGGAAGATGACATCAAGGAGAGACTTCAAGTTAAGTTTTATAAATTTGTAATTGGGCCAATAATTATGTATGGATACAAGTATTGGGATATAAAAAGGTCATTGATGTCTAAGTTAAGTATGGTAAAAATGAGAATTTTAAGTTATCTCTAGTGTCAAACTAAAATTGTGATAGACAGGTCTAATTTTATATGAGTCGGAACAGGGAAGTTTCGCCCTCCATGTCTGCCGCCCCTGATGGTTGTGTCCACTAGCTTGATTAAGAGGAAATTAAGGAGGATTTGGGAGGGAAAATTCAAATAGAACGGGCTGTTTTGGGATTTGACTTAATTTTGTATCCTTAAGTATGTTTGGAGGCTAGGGTTAGATTTTTTTATCTCTATTTTTGTTGTAATTTTCTGGTTTTTGGTTTTTGCTTGGGCTCTAGCGGTGTCTAGAGATTTGGGAGAGTCGGATCTTCCTCTCTAATAAAAGATACATTGTACTTGTTGTGTTTCTTCATCTATTATCAATTAAAGAAGCTCGATTCTGGTTTTCCTTCCAAATTCTTCTCAAGTTCTATTTTGCACAGTGCTGAAATTAAATTTCAGCTAGGGAGGCTCTTGTTTCCTACAAGTATATCCTAACAAATTGATTTTTTATTTAGTTATTGATTCCTTCATTTTGAAATTTATTGAGGGAACGAAAAAAGTGAAATTGGTTATTTCAATGAAGTTGTTAATAAGAGTGTCTTAATAGAAGTTTGAATTTTAAAATCCAATCCATTTGGTCAAATCTGATTGTGTGTATTCTCTACTAATAATTAAGCTATTTGAGCTATTTTTTACGGTGTTTATTCATCCAAATTGACATTTCATATATTTGCCTTGCATGTTTACAATTTTTATCATCCCATGATATAAATACAGGTTATAAATCATTATTAATAATATTTTAGCATGTTTCATATCATTTGTTTGA
Source organism: Dendrobium catenatum (assembly GCF_001605985.2). Classification (NCBI taxonomy): domain Eukaryota; kingdom Viridiplantae; phylum Streptophyta; class Magnoliopsida; order Asparagales; family Orchidaceae; genus Dendrobium; species Dendrobium catenatum. Next base: position 1,632,297 of record NW_021319099.1, on the reverse strand, counting down.
TTTTCTTGAATTGCTTGATTTGCATGAAGGGATTCACAGAAAATTAACAGTTGCTTATGGATATATTAAGTTATTGTAGATATAAATAGGAAATATTTAGAATTTAAATCAGAAGATAAGGTGTTGGGCTCCTAATTCTTGATGATTATCTATGTGAGCCTTTGATAAATTAATAGTAAAGCATGACCTTATTTTATGTTGCAACATATTTTGGTGAACACTTTCAAATTGAAAATTTCGGGAAGTACTGATATGTCCTGTATTCAATGTATCTTATTTATCTTTATTTCATGGACTCGGTGCTAATACCTTAGATTCTTCTCTCTTTCCCACCTCTTTTTGCTAATTCACATCCAACTCCATTGCTAGATGGATATACTTCTCTTTTCTAGAAACTAACCTACAAGCAAGGATCATGTCCCCGTTGTAGTGGTTATAACATGTTTGTTGTGTTATTGGATAACATGCTTCTTCATGAATCAACTATATGAACGCAATAGTTTGCCCAAGTTTGTAAGCCATTAAATAAGTAATTTTTTAGAGCTAATTTTCAAAATCATTACTATAATGTGAATTGTTAATCTTTACTTTCTATGATTATCTCATTATGTTGTTGTTGATGCGTTTACATCTTTAGCATCCACTGTTTCTTTAATGTTTTCCCATTGATAACATGCTACTAACTATTTTTTTCTTGCAGTCTTACTGTTTCTTCCTGTTTCTGGTGTTATTATCTTAGTTTACTGCTCCATTCAATGTCTTTCTTGCTATGTTATGCTGCCCCTCTTTATGGTTACATTACCCGCTATTTTTATGTTGCCTTCTTATGTCTACATCTTTGCTTGCCACAGTTAGTACTCCAATTCATGTCTTAACACTATTTTTTTTTACTTTGTTTGCAACCATGGAAGTGGGATTTGTTGGAAAGTTTGTCATTAGAATTAATACCAGATTTTTTTTTTAGAATTAATACCAGATGTATTGAAATATATTATTTTTAGGGTTTTTATATAATTTCTGTAGTTTTTATTTTGGTTCTTTTAAATGTTATATATAGAAACCTTGAGGCTTGTAAAAATTATTTAAAAATGAATACTGAAATAAAATTTTTAGCTTTCTTCTCTTCATGTGTGTTTGATGAATGCAAGCACTAGTACTTCCGATGGGAGACTCTTTGTACCAAGTTAAAGCCCGGTTCTTCTCTTTGGGCTTATTTATTTTTGTATTGTTGTCTTTTTAATTGATTAGATTGGTTTGGCATCATCATTGCATTTTTTTTCATGTGAGATATTTACCCAAGTTTTTTGCTTGAAGTGTGATCTTGATTAGTTGTTGAATTTTATTATTCATATTTTTTTATGAAATTTTATATTTTGGCCAATAGTTAAATTATTATTGGGATAAGTAAAACATATATTGTCTATATATTATAAGCAACAATTTCTTACTAAAATTGTGGGTAGTGAGGTTGAATATTTTTTAAAATGATTTGCAAAGAATTGGTTTGACGCCATATACAACACTTGACAAGAATATATTTAAAAAAAAGAGTATGCATAAAGCCTGCCTTAAATAGTTGTGGTAAGGCTAACAATGATGATTTGTTTATTGCCTAGGATACAACAAAGCTAATTTTTTTAGTTTTATTTTAAAAAAAAATTCTTTAAAGTTTTCATAATAAATTTTTAATCAGATACTACTTACTAAGGCTATTTTCCATTTTGATTGCTGAAATTGATCCTACAAATTGTATTCCCACTTATATTCTTCTCCTTGGATGTAAATGGTCCTAGCCATCCAAACCTATTATACCTAAAAATTTCTTGAGCCTCTATTTTTATTGGCTCATCATGATGGATTTCACACCCATTAAATCATATAATTTGCAACTCTTCTATTCTAGTCTTCTTTCTAGTAATCTAAAACTCTTCCATTCTAACATTTCCTTTCGTTATTCTAGCTTATAATTTCAGGAACAATCCCCTTAAAAAATTATATCATTTGCAAGCAGCATATATAAAGGTACATTCTTTCAAGTATTCTTCTGAGCATAACCTCAACATAGTTAAACTTAGAGATTTAATGGTGATTCTCTATATAACCAACTTACTAAATTTGGGAACCCCTTCGTCAATTCTGAAATGCCTTCTATAATTTTGACAAAAAGGCTTTTATTCTAATCTTCTCAATGACAACAGGATAAATTTGTTGTATTTGGTTATTTTCCTTTTCATGCTTCAACAGAACCTTATGAAGTTGCTATCTTTTTAAACTTCACCATAGCCATAATGAATTACAAAAAATCAATAAATAATTTAAGTATTTTAGAAATTTTTTGTTGTGCATGGAAAACTGTTGTTTATGTAGTTGAACTGTTAGAATCAATTTCAGAGATTGAACTGAACTCATTAACTTGAGTTCAAAAACATGAAATATATCTGTCTTCAGGTTAACATTCAAATCTTCGAAGTTTTATTTGAGGTTTTTTTGAATAAATATCTCTAAATTGTATAGCTTCCATGCAATTCTCAATTGTAATTTTAACGAGGCAAAGGTAGAACCTGATTTAGCCAAAAGCTTCCATACTTTATGCCACTTTCAATTCTCTGTATTATGGACATCAGATCAATGTTGTGATTGAATTATGATTAATTGAGTTTTGGTGTTTTGATCTCAGAACATTGTGCTTTTAGATGTACGTAGAGGGGCTAGATGATCAATATTCAATGTGAAGTTCTGTTAGCATTTAATAATGTAACTATCCTCGGGAAAAATGCTTATGGACTATTGTTTTCTTCTTTTTATTTTAGATTATATCAGCAAAATATATAACTATAGTTTGATGGAGAGTCATTATTATATTGCAGAAGCATTTCATTGATCCCTATCAATTTTACTTATGCCAAGGAAAATGAAAGGGCTTCATATCTATCTTTTCATAATTTAAAAAACTTGTTCTTAAGCCTGTTGGTCATTATCCTCATATCTTGTTCGGTTCATATGATTTTCTTAATTGTGCATAATATGGTCAGAACTATGAGTTTTGTTGTTTTTAGCAACTTACATAAATATGCTTCCTTGATTATGCTTTTTCTAGTGCTTCAAGATTTCAATGTAACATCATTTGTTATTATTTTAGGGAAGAAAGCTGACTATAGCAGAGAAGACAAATTACTTACTTTTCATGATTAATGCCTTCCAGGTAAATTTAAAAAAAAATCATGATTTTGTTAAATTTGATAATATTTGGATGCACAAAGTAGGTGGTTTTACTTTATAATTATCATGTGCGAACAAATGAATTTATATAAGAAAAGTGTCTTTTCTTCTGCTTTGTGCTAGAAGGAAAAAAAATCTCGTGCCTAAATATGCACTTTGTACTTTGAAACTAATTGTTAGAGTGGATCGGATTTTAATATTGAAAATCATTCTCTCTTTTAAAAGAAGGTTTCACAAAGCAATGTAGTGGATATAGTGTTAGAAGTGTCAAGCGTAATACAACAATAACAATCTTAAGCCTTTATTTCACTATGGGGTCGGCTACATGAATCATTTTTCTTCATTGTATTCTCTTAAAGTTAAAGAGTAATGCAGTGCACTTTTTTTTTTTGGCTTCAAAGTGCTAGAGTAAGTTGAAGCAACACTTTTTAATATTGAAAAACACCATTATTCTATTCGTTATGCACATGCAAAGAAATTTTCTTTTTTAAAATTTAACTTTTTAATCAGCCTTTCATATTTTATGGTGTTTTAATCATTGATTGAAATCTTCTTATCATCACTTTAGTATTTCTAAATTGATAAAATGTTTAGATATTTTATATCTCACCTTAATTATTTTATTTATCTTCTTTTCTTAATTTTTGACATACAAATTTTCATATAAAATACCAAAAATTATCATCTTTTGCTATGCTCACCATTTTTTTTTTGAGATTTCTAACATTTCTATTATTATTTCATGATGTTTTTTTTTTATTCTGTTAGTCCTTTAACACACATTTACTTGCCTTCGTAAAATTTTGATGAATTCGGATTTTTTAGAATTATGAGATTTGTAAACAAATTATATCCTAAATTTTAAGTCTTCATTATAAGGTTTTACTTTTTGTTTGCAAATCTCATTTTTCAATCTTGTTCGGTAACATAAGCTTAGGCTAAATCACATGTGCAGGAGTTAAGCCCATAAAATAATCAATTAGTCTAATATTGCATACATGAAAAGTTTAGCAATAAATCCATAGACTAACAATGAGATTAATACTATGAAGCATCCCTCACACAACTCTATAATTTACTAGGCTTTAGCGGAGGACTAATAGATCTCAATGAATCAATTAAATTCCACAATTGAAGGTAACGAGAAAAATAAAGAGTGAGGGAAAGAGTTCACCGAAGGTAGTCGGCGACGGATGGATTGGTTGACGTCCCACGATCATCCACGATCCGATTGGGAGGTGTTCCTCAATTGACGGTGCCAACGTGAAGATGATGCGTTCAATGTAGCTTTCCATGGAGTCGTCGACATCCAAATTGAAATTGAAGAATGGAGATCGGAGAATGTCGGTCCGGTCCAGAGAATTCTCTATGAACTCATGATCAACATCCAGGTCGGCCATGCATGATTGTCTAAGAGAGAAAGTAGAGAGTGAGAGGGGGAAGGGATCGGGTAGGTTCGGCAAAGCAAATGGGAAGAAGGGAAAATGGTTAAATTTGAAAATAGTTTCAGATCTAGTGAGTAATTACTAATTAGAGAGTAATTTCCTTGAAATTTGAATTTGAAACGAGTGGGAATTAGGAAGGAAAGTGATCCTTAATTTATATGACCTAATTAATTAGAGAGAGGAGAGAGAATGGGCCGGCCAAGGAGAGAAGAGAGAGAGAGAGGGATTAGGCATTAAGGAGATGGGCCCAAGAAATTAAGGGGGTTGAATACTTAAATCTGAAATTAATTTCAGATTTAAGTTTTTTTTTTTTTTTGGGGGGGGGGGGGGGGGGTTTTTGGGGGGGGGGGGGGGTGGTTCCTAAATTAAAGGAGCAGAATTTAAGAAAAGTTTTGAAATTCAAATATTTTGAATTTGAATTTAATTCTCATCCTAAATTAGTGGAGCCGAATTAAGAAAGCATTTATGGTAGATTCGAATTCAAAAGTTTGGAGGGAATTATGTGGCCGGCGGTTATTGTGGGGGAGAAGGATGTGGCCGACGGCTTTAGGTAGTGGAGCAAGGGGTAGGCAGGTGGAGCTTCAAGCCGGCGGCCAAGGGCTTGGGCTAGGTAACTTAGATCCATGAATTGAGCACTTTCCTAATATGGATTATGTCAATTTAGGAAAGAGTTCAAAATCTGAATTTGAAATCATATTTTGAGTTGGAGCTCCCTCCTAATCTTCATGCTCCACTTTTGGAAAGAGGTAAGACAATCAATTTTGGATCCATGGGAGGGGAAGGCCGGCGGTTAGGGTTTGGGGTTTGGGTGGTGTTTGGCTAAGAAGGAAGGGGAGTGTGTTAAGTGGAAGGGATCTTGTTGAGGTTGACCGGCAGCTTGGGGACTTGAAGTGGCCGGCTGGTGTTTGGTGAAGAAGAGGTGGCCGGATGTAGGGGAAAGGAAGAGACGATAAGAAAATACTATGAGTACTAACCATGAGTCCCGGAATCCACCAGCGGCTGATGGGTGATGCGTGACCCTCTCCTAGGGTTTCTCCTCAAGAACTCACAAAGAGATCAACAACAAGAAAGCTAAATTTTTTTTTTATATTCATCATTGAAAAATAATACAATGACTAGGCCTTCATATTTAGGCTTCCAAAGCACAAATGTAAAAGACACAAATGCCCTCAAGCTAAAACATGACACAAATCCCTCATAGGGGTACAAGTGAAAAACTGAAAAATAAATAAAAGAAATGCATTAAAACATCATAAATAGAGACTGAATTGTAGCCGTCGATCTACGATTCCGTTGATGTTAAGTACGTCGAAATTTCCGGTGGATGTCCTGATCATTTTTCTTTGTAAGTAAAATAAGTCCGTTTCTAATTTGATCCCTACTGTTCAAAAAATAATTTGGTGTTTTTCTTATTTCTTTAAAACATGAGTTTGCTAATGCAAATTAATATAGTACCATGAAACCAAATATATTTCTCCATCAAAATTCTATCTAAATTTAAGATAAACCTTGAGTCCTTTGATAGCCCATCTTACTAAACTTTTTATATTATTTTTCTCTCCAAAATTATCATCTCTTCCTCAAATATACATTATAATAGCCTATTCTTCTTTTAATTATTGCATTCTCATCCAAATTCATAAAATTTCATTAAGTAAATCACATCTTGATTTTATACTAAATTAATTCTTGCCACTTTTCACCATAATTAATTTTAAATTTTGGTTCATCACTTACTCCTAGTCAACTCTTTCTTATTTTTTACCATAATTATGTTAAGTTCTGGCACATCACGTACTGGTGATGTCCTAATAAATCTTATTTTTCATCTTGGTCCGGTTCTACTGGCACCTCAAATTTGGGGAATCCCTTAAAACTAGCAAAATTCAGGCATGCATTCATTTCAGGACCGCTGTAGTATGCAATGAAGACAAACCATTGGAGACAAACCTTATTAAGTATTTCCATTTTCTCTCCCGACTTCCCCCAACCCCCCTAGTCTGCGTAATTTTACATCATTTTGTTCTACCTCAACGAATCAATACCGTTGTCTTCATCATGTGCAAATTTCTATAAATTTACTATACTGGCTTAGTTGAATTGTAATGACGCAATTTATTTTTTTCAGGTAATGGTTGATTTGGAGCATGATATAACTTAATAGAAATTCTGAAACGTAATACAGATTATCTTTGCTATACTTTTGTGCACGTTATCTTTGTTAGTATTTTTTTATTGCTGTTGATTTTTTGTGTGTTAGTATTTTTTATTGATGTTGATCTTTGCTATACTTTTTACTGATCTTTTTATAATATGCTCACCTTTTTTTTTCAAGAGTTTGGAGGATGAAATTGTCAGTGAAACTGTTCTGAAGTTGGTAGGCTTGCAGTTATGGCACTGCCTTTCACCTGGTAGATTCCAGGTATAAGAGCAAAGTGATTTTGATTGGTTGAGTTACATTGTTAACCATGATGCTAAAGAAATGACAAATTCAATTGCATTTATAGACGGAGCTATGCTTAAACCCCCAGCTGACAAGAAAGTGGAGAAAAATGATTAGGAAAGAGGCCAAAGAAGCCAAGAAGCTAGGGAAGCCATTTGATCCTTCAAAAATGCTGGAGGCAGCATTCCTAAGGGATCTAATTGAAGAATTTCTGGAGGTAGGTATGATAAGTTCTGAGCTGGTTGTTTATCGAATCATTTTGCATCTTCAGGGTGTGCACTATTTATTCAATTGTGAACTAGATACTTGAGTTGAAGGCCAATCAAACTGATGACGTAGAAAGCCATTTTGGTGATTCGCATGGTGAAAAAGTGGATGATTCTTGTGTACTATATTGTGAAAGGTTCATGGAGTTCCTCATTGATTTATTGAGCCAACTTCCAACAAGAAGGTATTCAGTCACCTCTTTCATGTCTGTTACCTTTTAATATTATTTTCTTTGTTCTTTGTGATTTAAGTAATTGTTAGGATTAATTTAAAGCGGCTATGACGCTGAAGCTGCTGTAAAAGCTGAAATGTCCAGGTTAAGCAGGTGAGACCTAGAGTGCTGCTTTTTGCCATTAGGAACGTAATAAAGTGGCCTGACTGCATTACGCAGGAACTGTGTGTGGTGCAATGGATGGCACCGATGGATGGCACCGATGCATACTGAAAGTCATACCAAAGGAGTTTTTAAACTTTAAACTTAGACAAAAGCAGCCTTAAATCTTAAATGCATACATATACATTGTTGCACAAATGTCACGTTTTATCAGTAGATTAAATTTCCTTGAAACTTCTTTATCATATATAGTGATTCTCTATATGGGAAAGTTTATCATATGAATTTCTTAGTAATAATAATGGTTAACATTTCTTATTCCTTTCCAGATTCCTGAAGGCCGTTGTTGCAGATGTTGCTGTTGTTCCCAAGTGCCATTTGAGTGCTCTTTATACTCATGAAAAGGGCCGTCTTTTTTCCCAACTGGTTGATTTGTTACAGTTTTATGAAGGTTTTGAGATTGATGATCATACTGGGAGTCAAATGAGTGATGATGATGTGCTTCTAGCTCATTATTCCCGTCTACAAGCTTTCCAACTTCTGGCATTCAAACAAATACCTAAGGTGGTGTTGGACTATGTTGTACCTGATTGATTTTTTATAACAGTTTTTGCATTTTATTGTTTCTGTCATGCTTCAGTTGTTTATTAGCTGTTTTAAGCTTCAAAGAAATCCTGTTTTATTTTCTAGTTCTGTATGCAGTCTATGGGCAGAAATTTTTCTTAGCGAGCAACAAAAATTGATAGTCATTAGTTTTGTACAAACATCAAACAAAGAAAATTTTAAGAGTTTATTTTGAAGTTCTAAATCAAGAAATACTGTAGTTTAACTATTTTGTGTAATTTCCTTGACAATTTATGTGCTTCAATAATGTTGATCGGCATGATAAAATAAAAACATAAATTTCACTATAATCATTTGGCATGTTATCCTTTTAAGTACAAGAGAGTGTTTATAAGCCTGTCAAATAAACTGTTTGGCTTTGAGAGCCAGAAACTCGAGAACTATGTGCTAAATAGTTTTTTTTTTTGATAGGGTGCAACTGAATATTTTGAACAACTTTTAAGACGTCATTAACAAGTTGAAACAGATTATATCGCCTATGCCTTTTTGGCCAGAATTTTGCAATAGTTTTTGTTTATAAGATGTGAGACTTCATTATATTGTTTTGAAAAAAAAATTTGGGTGACATTTTAGAATTATTTTTTAATTTTTCTATAAGGGAGAAAAGGAGAGAGTAAGGAAAATTGCATACTGTGTTGCCAGGGGTGGGAGGGGGTGTGAGTACAGTCAGGGGTGAGAGGGGGTGTGAGTGCGTGACTGCGCATGGATGGAGAACGGTAGGCAGCACGATGATTGCAACAATGATGCAGTATGCGGCTAGGTGCTTTGGTAGGGATTTATGATTTATTAAAAAAATATCCTTTTCTAGTAATTGCTTTTGGTCCGAGCCAATGGGGACATTGGCCCCTATTACCCCCACTTGCATCCACCTATTATCCAATCCTATCATAAAATTTGACTTCATATAAAGAAAGGATTTAAAAATAAAAACTATGGAACTAGCTTTGAAACAATCCAAACCGGCCTTAATTTGTGTTTGGCAAGTTTCTATAAATAGTGCTGTGGGTACTAGAATTTTAATCAAAATGTTTCATTTATATTCACATAATTCTCTGTCCCACTTGTTATCTTTTCCTAGAAGTATAAGGCATGCAGTATTGCAAGAAACAGTCCATTTTATTTTGTTATTTTGTTTTTGATTTGTTATACATGGAGTACATGAAATAATACATACATACACGAATGGATACTTTCTTTTGCAAAGACTTAGAATGTAAAAGGTTTGATTTTTTGTACTGATGTAACATTTTAATTTGTTGGTGTAGCTGCGAGACTTTGCATTGTGCAATATTGGTGCAATTAACAAGCGTGCTGATTTTTCCAAAAAGTTATCCGTATTATCCGCTGAGGAGCTCCAAGACTTGATTTTCAACAAGGTTAGCTATGCCTGTTTTATTTTTCCTCACTAATTTTAATATTGTCTATTAAGGTGGAAACTACTTACCTCTTGGCTTAGAATTAGGAATAAATATCAAACTAAGTATATGATATCACCATAAAATACCAGGGAATTCGTAATTCAATAGAACTAATAATTTTCATCACTTCTGAATCTGTAGCCAGTGTTGTATTTTGGTCCTGTTTATGAAACGTTTTTCATGTGTAGCTTAGCTTATATGTTTTTCCTTCATATAGGTTTAGTTGTTTGATTTCCTTTTTGCTTGCAACTGGTGTATACTCTGGATTTTACTTGCATTTTCTCCTTGCACAGCTCAAATTGGTTTCAAAAGAAGATCCGTGTGCTTCAAAACTGGACTTCCTCCTTGAAGTTCTGGTGTCCTTCTTTGAAAAGCGCCAGTCCCAGAAGGATGCCATAAATGCTCTTCCTTTGTACCCAAATGAGAAGATAATGTGGGATGAAAGCCTTGTCCCTAGTATCAACTACTCTGGAGAAGGTTGCCTTGCTCTCCCAAAACTCAACCTCCAATTTCTAACGCTGCATGATTATCTGTTACGAAATTTCAATCTTTTCCGCCTTGAGTCTACATATGAAATTCGAGAAGATATTCAGGAGGCTGTTCCACATCTGCTTGCTTACATTAATAAAGAAGGTGATACAGCCTTCCGGGGTTGGTCAAGAATGGCTGTGCCAGTTAGGGAATTTAAAATCACTGAGGTTAAACAACCTAATATTGGGGAAGTCAAGCCTTCATCTGTAACTGCAGAAGTTTCCTTTAGCATCTCTAGTTACAGGGCTCATATAAGATCAGAGTGGGATTCCATAAAGGAGCATGATGTCTTATTTTTGCTATCCATACGACCTTCTTTCGAACCTCTCAGTCAGGAAGAGGCTGCCAAGTGTACTGTTCTGGAGAGGCTAGGGCTTCAGTATGTTCGTGGATGTGAAGTTATTGAGGTTCGTGATGAAGAAGGTGTTCTTATGAATGATTTTACTGGAAGTATCAAAAGGGATGAGTGGAAACCTCCAAAAGGTGATCTCCGGACAATTGTTGTTGCCCTAGATACAGCACAATATCACATGGATGTTACTGATGCTAGTGACAGAGGAGCAATGGATGTGTATGGATCATTTAACATCTTAATGAGAAGGAAACCTAAAGAAAATAATTTCAAAGCAATATTAGAGTCCATTCGAGATCTAATGAATGAAACTTGCATAGTTCCGGATTGGCTGCATAATATATTTTTGGGTTATGGAAATCCATCGGCTGCACAGTGGACAAATATGCCTGATCTTCTAGAAGTTGTTGATTTCAAAGATACTTTTCTAAATGCAGATCATCTCAGAGAGAGCTTTCCTTATTTTAAGGTTTGCTTGTAGTTTTATTTCAAGGTTTTTCATGGACAGTTTGTTATGTTGATGTCCTAATAACAACCTTAGTTTCTATTTAGGTCTGTTTTGTTAAAGCGGATCATCAAGAAGATTTGGATCCACTTCCTCCTTTCCGTATAACACTTCCCAAAGCAATGAAAAACAGTACGCATGCTCTTTCAGGCGATCTGAAATCAAAGATAATATCCCCTATTCACAATTCCGAGGAGAAAATTATTGTAGAGGCATATATTCCTCCTGACCCAGGACCTTATCCTCAGGATCAACCAAAACGAAACTCAGTTAGATTTACACCAACTCAGGTAGTCTTTTCTTCTATTTGCTCGGTGATACTCTTTATCTATCTTTAATTTTCCCAATGCAAATTAGATTTTTCCTTAATAAATCTCATTTGACATTACTGTTACTATCGTTTGAGTACTTGTCAGGTTTAGGCCTCAGATGTTTAACTTGGTAGAGATTGTATTGTACTGTGCTTGACACATTTTATTTAATTACCTATAAATCAAGCAATATTTAATTTAAAACTTTCGAGTATAATAGGAGTTTGTTTCTATCATTACTGATATAAGGAATGCATCTTAGTATGCATGTTTTATTTAAATAATTTGAAATTGCTGGTTGATTGTAAGCAAAATAGATGCGGTGTAAAGAGATAGTGTTTGTGGTATAAACATCATAAGCTACAGTGCTGCACAAGTCCCCAAGTCTTCTTTGTATTCCATTTATGGAATCTCGTTACAGTTCTAATGGGATTTCATGAGCTGCCGTGCTGTCATGGAACTTGGCGTGTATTTCCATGTTAGTGCTTTGTGCGGTTGGAAAATTTTCCCTATGGAGTGCTGAAGAAATTAATGATGATGTTTCATGCTGCTGGCGGGAAGTTACGTAGGGCATATGCTTGAAGAGATTTTGATTGGTATTCTTAAATTTTATATTTATTTCTATGAAGCAGAACCTAAATTTTGGTGAAGAGCAAAATCCAAAGTGTGTTTTTCGGATCCTTATTTCTAATGATTGAATTAGCAATCTCAACAAGACAGCAGCAAGCCTGCATCATCTTTTAGTGCTTTCTTACTTGCCATGTCTCGTTTTTATCCCATTTTCTAGTATTATTTTCTTACAAGTTGACACTGTTAGACCGGTCCAGGCGGGACCGGTTCACGGGCGAAATCGCCAAAATAGCGGAGAAAGCTTCCGCCTGGGCGGAAGCCGCGCGAGACGCGAGCCTTGCGGGACGATTTCGGGAAGGAAACTTGAGGGAGTTTAGGAGAGAAATTGATTGCAGGGACTGTTTAGGGAATTCCTTTTGAATTGTATGCATTAAATAGTTGATTTTGCTAGGGTTTGAGTATCTTGAATTTGGCTGAAATTTGAGATCTCTTAGATTTAGGTTTTCTTTGGGCTCTAGCGGCGTCTAGAAATTTGGGAGAGATCGATCCTCCTCTCGAATTGAGGATCAATTGTATCTTACTATTTTATTCATCATCTAGTGGAATACAAGTTGTACTTTGAGTTTTCCTATAGTTTTCCTCTAATTCCCCATTGTTTTTGGCTGTTTTACTGCTGTGAACAGCCGTTTTCGTGATTTGGTACTTAATTTTGGCTAGGTTTGCTTGTGAATACAAGTACTTCCTATCAGATACATCTTGGAAATATCAATATGGTATATCAATATTTAATTGAGGAAATTGGGTCAGGATTTCTACCAAAATTTTGAAGAGGATGAATTGAAGTTTTTAGATTTGCTTTTGAGATGGGTGCAATGCAATAAACTCTTATGTTACACTTTTTTCAAAACAAATTTAAGAATTTTAAAACCCATCATGACTAAACTGATCAAGTTATCCTCACCCAATTTTTTCCCTCAAAATTCTCATCCAGTAATCAAGCGGTAAAAAAAGGAAAAAGAAAAAAAAAGAAGCTTTGCTGGTTGGTTTTTGACTTTATCTAAGTTTTGGATAATAAAGATGTTACTGATGGTGAAGTTGAGTTACAAATGAGAAAAATAAGATGCAGATAAGCTTAAAAATGACATGATAAGAAATGTTAATCTTAAATGGATGATGGAAGTAGCATCTATTGACGATAGATGATAAGAAATAAATTGGGATGGTTTTGGTATATACGTTAGAGGGAAGAAGAAGATGTATTGATAAGAATACTAGGTAGAATTTTGGTTGGAAGAATTTGGAAGGGTTGTAGCAAATGTAATATGGCTAAAAGTTGCTTAAAAGAATTTGTAGGAATAGAATTAGGACTTCACATAGCACTTATTAGAAATGAATGAAAAATAAGGTATAAAATGCCCCAAATAGTAAGTCCAATGTTAATGAGATGTTAATTAATTGTTGTTTTAATGGACAACTGAAGAAATTGTTTAGAGGGAAATTCAAATGCTATTCTATTCTATTCCTTAGAATCATTACATATATATACATTCTAGGAGAATAAACAGAAAAAGTAAAGACATTTAATCTAATTAATTATAATAAAAAGAAGAAGAAAAATATTTAATATAATTAATTATAATAATCATATTCTACAGATCTCCAATTGCATCCCCCGGATTGCTGCCCACGGATCTGCAACTGCAGACCTCAAATTGCTTTTGTGGCCTCCACTCGGATGTGTGATTCAACACTCCCCCTCAAGTTGGGTTGTACAATCCTAACTTGCAAACAAACTCATCAAGTAGAGAGCCTGATAGTGCCTATGTTAGAACATCGTCAAGTTGTTCATGAGTTGAGGTATATACTACAATTTTTTAGTTCTCTATTTTCTCAGATATAAAGTGTTTATCAATAGTAACATGTTTTGTTATTTCATGATGTACTAGATCCTTGGCTATACTGATCGCAACGTGATTGTAACATTTCAACTTTATCATGCCTTCAATCTTGATTCCCAGTTAAATCAATATTGTCTGATCCAAATAAATTCACAAATAGTAACTGCTAATGCTTTCAATTCAGATTTTATATTGTTTTTGGAAACAACAAATTGTTTCTTGCTCCTTCATGTAGGTTACCCCACACAAATGAACAATATCCTATGGTCGATCGACTGTCAACCTGGCTTCCTGCCCAATCTGCATCAAAATAAATGATCAATTTTAAATCTTCATTTTCTTGAATAATAGCCCTTTCCATGAGTGTTCTTGAGATATCTCAAGATTTGATATCCTTAACCTTCTCTCCCACCAATTTATTTTCATGAATGCATAGAATATTTATCTTCTTATGAATTAATATCAATTAATTCCATTAATTTGCATGTAAGGGAACCTGTATTCCACGATCCTAACCTAATTTTAGTTTCATGGACTAGCTTCTTTGTCCACATCCGTTCATGATGTGATAACCCTTGCGTATTTAACACTGCATCCTGACACCGTTGCAGCGACCCTTGCACACTTCTCATTGTATTCAGGCCATACAATTCCTCGCTTCCAGTGAACGCCCTAGCATTAACACAATATACAAAGGATTCATGTCATGATTTTTCGACAAGTTTTACTCTGACTGTCGACTACCTAACTCAGCTTTCTACTCTTCTCATCCAACTAATAAATTCAAAATAATTTTTTACAAAGTTAAGCCCCTAGGATCTAGTGTCAGAAAATTAAAAGCTGGGCTAATTACAACTCACTAACTGCCATAATCTAGGAATCATCAGATTATCTGTTCAAGTCTAGCTAGCAAAAGTTCATGCACAACAGGAGATGATATCGCAAAGTTTTTTTTACAATGTTTTGTAAATAAAGAAGAGAAATAAATAACTAGCTTTGCAGTGATTACATTGAATTTTTTTCATATGCCAAACATAAGGGATAGAATACCAAAGGAATAGCTTTAACGATCAAGTTTTGCAAGGAAAAGAAATGATAAGAAGTGGCATTAAAGATGCTGCTTGAGAAGATGTAGGAAGACCAGATGTGTGCAGTAGACTCCATTATGAGGTGGGTGTTGAATCCAAAAGCAGCAGTCCCTTACTTGCAGGAGAAGAACTTGAAGAGATAAAGATTGGTTAGTGGAAAATAGCATTTTTTGTAGGAATTCAAGGTGGTATTTTCTTTTGTTTTTCTTTTCATATGTATATACTGGCTGCCATGAATAATATTATTTTTTGTGTGAAGTGTAAATACCCAATCTTGGAAAGCTAATAAAAACATCTATGGTGACCCATTCGAGTTGTTTAATCCCAGCCCTAATGATAATTTAATGATTATAAATTGACAAGGATACCCTTCTGATTAAGGGCAAATGAAAATCAAAACATAATAATAAATCTAACTCTCAAAATGGGTTCTACAGAAGCACAATATTCCGACATCCAGTAATCCTGTTATGACCGAATGAAGACTCATCACATCAAATGTAATATGTTTCTAGATAAAATAAAATTATATTTATTCGTTTTAAATTTTGCGTTTTGATCTTCTTGCTGTTTATTCTTCTTATGATGCTGTACATGATTATGCTCAGACATGTACTTAAGGACTTGTGTTGGGTGTAATGCATGTCTTCATGTGGTTGGGATTGTATCGAGCAGCTAAATTGATGATTTTGATAATCTTTATGTTATATTTTATGTTTTTTATTAAGTTCCCTACCATAATTGCCTTAAATATTATTGGACTGTTTAAAAGTACTTGAACTTATATGCTTAGCTATTGTATAGATTCTCTCGTACTCATTAGTATCTTTCAATGAACCCCTACTTGCCCTTTTTTTCAGGTTGGTGCAATTATTTCAGGAATCCAGCCTGGGTTGACCATGGTTGTTGGTCCACCCGGTACTGGTAAAACAGATACGGCGGTGCAGATTTTGAATGTTCTATATCATAATTGCCCTTCACAGAGAACACTAATCATCACACATTCTAATCAGGCTCTAAACGACCTTTTTGAGAAGATAATGGAGGTAACGTCTTTATTTTGAATCTTGTTTTTTGATGAAAGACTTTTTTAATTTGGTACTGCTGTTCAAACTAGGAGGTTAACACCTCTGATGCTTAATATTTGTTGCTGAATAAGCAAAATCAAAGCAATTTTTCTTTTAAACCTGTAATGCTGCTCATCCGATTCTTGCACTGATTTCATTTATAGATAATAAGAGAATTGGTGCAAAATGCACAGATTCATGCTCTTTGCTACTGTGATCATTGCTGTGCTTTCATTCTGGAAACTCCTTCGGATTGCATAGGGCTGTATTATACTAAAATGAATTTTGGTTCATTGCCTCATTGCTGTGAAATAATTTGCTAGGTTTCTGTCTGAGTTACAATCAGGCTGAGTTTCATTTACCTATCATGTTAGCATTCATATGCGTTCATACGAGGTCTCCAAATGGTCTTCTTGCATTTATTGAGTTTTAACTGGTTATTTCTTGTTCTACCAGTTCTGTCCAGCCCCATCTCTGCTTTTCTGCTTGCCCTCCTCTGCACGTCTAAATTTGCATGACTTTCTTTTGTGTATTATTGTTCAATATCTCATGAATCATTTTGAAATATATTGGTTCTGTTGGTTCATCTGTTCTCCAAGTTAGCAGTAAACATATCAACCAACGTTTATCTTTTACATATGAATATTTGTTGCACGTATGGGTATCCCATGCTATGATTTGCGTCATCCCTTTGCATCTTCTAAACTTCCGGTGCATTGACACTTCATTTTTCTTATTTTCAGCGGGATGTACCGGCAAGGTATCTGCTTCGATTAGGTCAGGGCGAACAGGAGCTAGCAACTGATCTGGACTTCAGTCGACAAGGCCGCGTGAATGCGATGCTTGTACGGCGACTAGAATTGCTTAATGAAGTAGAAAGACTGGCTAGGTCTCTTAAGCTACCCGAAGATGTCGGCTACACTTGTGAAACTGCTGGATACTTTTGGTTGCTCCATGTTTATTCAAGGTGGGAGCAGTTTTTAGATGCTTGTACAAAAAATAAAAACAAACCCACATTTGTCAAAGACCGTTTCCCATTCCATGATTTCTTCTCCAACACTCCTCAGCCTGTTTTCAGTGGCGAATCCTTTGAGAAAGACATGCGAGCAGCGAAGGGTTGTTTCCGTCACCTTTCTACAATGTTTCAGGAGCTGGAAGAATGCAGGGCATTTGAACTACTCAAATCAACAGCTGATCGTGCAAATTATCTCATGACTAAACAAGCTAAAATTGTTGCCATGACCTGCACTCACGCAGCATTGAAGAGGAAAGATTTTCTTCAGGTGGGATTCAAGTATGACAACTTATTAATGGAGGAAAGTGCACAGATACTGGAGATAGAGACATTTATACCAATGTTGCTTCAAAGACAGGAAGATGGATATGCTCGATTGAAGCGCTGCATATTGATCGGCGATCATCATCAGTTGCCTCCAGTTGTAAAAAATATGGCTTTTCAAAAGTATAGCCATATGGATCAGAGTCTTTTCACCAGGTTTGTTCGGTTGGGCATTCCCTATATAGAGCTTAATGCCCAGGGTAGGGCTCGATCAAGTCTGGCCAAACTTTACAACTGGAGGTACAGAGATTTAGGTGATCTTCCTTTTGTTCGCGAGGATCCTATTTTTAACAAAGCCAATTCTGGATTCTCTTATGATTATCAGCTTATAGATGTGCCTGATTACCTTGGCAAAGGTGAAACTGCTCCTTCTCCATGGTTCTACCAGAATGAAGGAGAGGCAGAGTACCTTGTTAGTGTTTACATGTACATGCGTTTACTAGGATACCCGGCAAGTAAGATTTCTATATTAACAACTTACAATGGCCAAAAGCTTTTGATCCGTGATGTCATCAGAAGAAGATGCAACAGTTGTGGGATTGGTCCGCCTAGCAAGGCAATTTTTCTGTCACCTTCATGTCTTCATTCATTTTGAGTTAAGGGGTGCAAACAAGTCGAGTCGAGCTCCAGCCAAGGGCTGTTCGAGTCGATCTCGATTGCCAAATACCGAGCTCGAGCTCAAAATATGAGCTCAAGCTCGACTCGTCTCACGAAACGAGTCAAGTCGAGCGGCTCGTCAAGCTCCTACTCTCGTGGCGAATCCCACTCCCGCTTGCGCTCTCGCGGCGAAGCCCGCACATGCTCCCGCTCTCGCAGCAAAGCTGCTGCTGCAACCCGCTCTTGCGGTGAAGTTTGCTCCCGCTCTCATGTTCGAGCGAGCTACTCGACGAGCTATCGAGTCGAGCAGCCGTGTGTTCAGGCTTGAGCTCGATTAGCCGTCAAGCTCGATAGCTCGACTCTTCGAGCCCGAGCCGGCTTGACTCGGTTGCACCCCTATTTTGAGTTCATTATATTAATGTTTTGAACTAGTTAAATTTTCCATTATATTTTGCTAAACTGCAATGTCTTAACACAGGTTGCTACTGTTGATAAATTTCAAGGTCAGCAAAATGATTTTATCTTGCTTTCTCTTGTCCGGACTCGTTTTGTGGGCCATTTGCGAGATGTGAGAAGACTGGTCGTTGCTATGTCTCGAGCTCGGTTGGGGCTTTACGTGTTCTGTCGACGCGCTTTGTTCGAACAATGTTATGAACTTCAACCTACCGTTCAGCTACTTCTCCAGAGACCAGACCATCTTGCCTTGAATCTGGATGAAGCCACCCCTTTTACAGAACGCCATGTTGGAGAAACTGGGAGAATTCACTTTGTAAGTGGCATTCAGGAGATGGGCGGCTTGGTTAATTTCAAGATGCAACAACTCTACCAGGTATTTCTGATGTGAAATTATCAGGAGTTATCACGAAATTAAAAATAGCAATTGTTTAAAACTTCCCAATATAAAATTATTGTTTACAACAAAGAAATATTTTAGAAATTCGTAATTTTCAACTTGCTTAGGCAAAGAAATACACTTTAGATTAACCAAGACAATTCGATCAAACTTCAAAGACAAGAGTAACTATTGTGAGCGCATAACAAAATCCACAATTTAATAATGAGAGGTTCACGTTGAGGATCTTCTCACTCATTCACTCGTGGTGGGGTTAGTGAAAGAAGATACTCCACACTAGAAAAAAGATCACCACTTGGAGATCTTCATTGATGGAAAGGTAGCCGACGACGGATGGATTGGTGGACATCACACAATCGACCACGATCCGATTGGGAGGTGTTCCTCAATTGACGGTACCAACGTGAAGATGATGCGGTCAATGTAGCCTTCCACGGAGTCGTCGACGTCCAAGTTAAAATCGAAGAATGTTCGTTTTTCCTTGGTTATCATATACGAACCCGTGATCAACGTCGGGATCTGCCATGCACTAGTGGGCCGTTGGAAGAGAGATGCTTGAATTCCTTTCTTGCAAGAGAGCTCGTGAGATTTGGGGAATTCCAAGAGGGTGGACAAACAAGGGGGACGGTCAAGTGTGGAGGGAAGAGAGCGGCCGACGGCTTGAGGTTGGGTTGGGCGATGGGATGGCTAGGATTAGGAGAAT
Source organism: Dendrobium catenatum (assembly GCF_001605985.2). Taxonomy (NCBI): domain Eukaryota; kingdom Viridiplantae; phylum Streptophyta; class Magnoliopsida; order Asparagales; family Orchidaceae; genus Dendrobium; species Dendrobium catenatum. The sequence goes on along the minus strand of NW_021319099.1, from coordinate 1,612,733 downwards.
TCGGGTTAATAAATCCTCCTTAAGTTAATTATCATGGAGGGTAGTCAAATTAAGAGAATTAATTAGGGTGGAGGGAAAGGATTATAATTCAAATTTTGAATTCAAAATTGGGGCAAGGGGAGGGCCGACGGCATAGAGAGAAAAGGGGAGAGATTGGGAAGGGTTTAATAGTTTCCTAATACACTACTATTAATTAGGAATGAAATTGAAATAACCAATCTAATTCAAAATCAAATTAGATTCCAATATTCAAACTTTCCTAATTTAGCTTCCTTAATTTAGGAAAGTATTTGAATTTCAAAATTTTTTAAATCTTTCCCAAACCAATTAGGCTATTTTGGGTTGGTGTTAATGATGATTGATTTCATCATCAATGGGAAATAGGAAGAGGGATGGCTGGCAGTGGGGTTAGGGGCTGGCTAGGTCGATGGTTTGGGTGTGTAGGTGGGGTGGCCGACGGCGTGTGGGTGGGGTGAGGGGCGGCTGGTGGCTTAGAGGGGGAGATTGGGGGAAGAGGCCGGCCAGTGGGGACGTGGGTTGGATTGGCCGGCGGTGGTGGGAGGGAGGACAAGTTGGCCGATGATAGGAAAAGGAAAACGAAGAACCATGAGTCCTGGAATCCACCGACGGCTGACAAATGTTGCAAGGCCCTCTCCTAGGGTTTCTCCTCTCAAGAACTCACAAAGAGATCAAACAAAAAAAATCTAAAACTTCGGGGAGATTGGGGGAAGAGGCCGGCCAGTGGGGACGTGGGTTGGATTGGCCGGCGGTGGTGGGAGGGAGGACAAGTTGGCCGATGATAGGAAAAGGAAAACGAAGAACCATGAGTCCTGGAATCCACCGACGGCTGACGAGTGTTGCAAGGCCCTCTCCTAGGGTATCTCCTCTCAAGAACTCACAAAGAGATCAAACAAAAAAATCTAAAACTTCATTTTATAATAATCATCATCCTTTTGCAATAGAAGATGCCACAATATATAGTCCTAGAAAATAAAACAACAATGACTTAAATACCCCTTGGACTACAACTCAAACAATCTCAAAAGAAAGAGTACAAACGTAACTAACATATAAATAAACTACAATACAAAAATGCATCAAAAATAAAGACTGTGAATCGTAGCCATCGATCTACAATTCCTACGCTGATAGACTCATCGAAATCGCCTGGCGATGTCCTCATCAATATCTTAATAAACCCTTTCTTCCAGCCCCGAGCCAACATGTTAAACATCTATTTAGTGCCAAAGTGCGCAATTAGTGAATGATTTGACTTGATTATCTTATTCCTTGTACAGGTACAGGTTATGGGAGACCAGTATGCCGCATACCAGAAGCCCATTTCCCAGCCAAATGGAGCTCTAAAATCGTCTTCTCTGGAAGCAGTTGAGAACTCGGTCAGAAATGAGGATACTGATATTGACAGCGGTGATCAAGAACGCGATTCCCATCCAAACGGAGTTCTAAAATCCTCTTCTCAGAACGCAGTCGGGGACTCGGAGAAAGTTGAGAACCTTTCTAGTGGTGACGATGGAAATATGCTACAGGAAGATGGATTAGCAGAAGATAAGATGGAGGAATGATCGGAGAATTTCTCATTTGCAAATTTTGATCCTTCAGCAGAGGCTTCTTCTGTGGTGAATAATATAATGCTTGTTGTATCCCATAAAACTATGTTTCATGGGACTGAGTAATAGCTACAAGGCCACATCAATTAAATTGAAGCCAAAAATATATTTCAGCTGGGAAGATGAAGGTAAGTTTTTAATTTCTAGGGTAATTTGTTATGGGTGTATGTGCTTTAGGCATTTTCTACAGATTTTGTTGTACAGCAATGATAAGCGAACCATTTATGAAGGTGATAAATCTGCTAACACGAAAACATAATAATGTTCACATAATAAATATGAGATTAATCAAACAAGTATTTATTGAATAACCCATTGAGATTAATCAAGCAAGTATTTATTAAAGCTTAAAGCTTTAAGTCCAGAATGACACAGCAATTCAATGTTAAAGAACTATCACGTAATTATTTAAAACATAGAATTGCACATTGCTGACAAAACTAAACAGTTAAGACAATTCAATGAGGCCATGATTTTATTATGCTGTAAAATAAATAGTTAATTATTATATACAAGATGATGGGGAATTAATTTTATTGAAGCGGATTCTTTACACCTGAGAAGAAGCCCTTACGAAATCATCCCCTTTCAATAAGAAACATCTCTAAATACGATACACTGAAATGCTTTAAAAAGCATTTTCAAAGTTTTAACTGAAAGGGAATTTTTACATTTAGAAAACAACTTCGATATCATTTGGTCTCTGATGTATTAGTTAAGGAATAGAAAATGAATTTAAAAGGAATGTAGAACTGCATTAAAAAAAAGAAGACTAATGATTTATAGTTTCTTCAGCAAAATCCTAAACAATTACTCTCAAGGTTAGATGCTTTACCAGAATAGCAATCATTTAAAAAGCTGAATGCGGGAAATTATTCTGAGATCAGGTGATCCGGAGATAAATCAGAATGCGACACATCACCCGGTATATAGTGATACCGACCATCGATATTGCGCAAAAAAATAATGTGACTCGTTCTGATTTGTCTGCGGACACCGTCTAGTGTCCGCATAGAATAATTTTTCCAAATTCTGAACGGAAAAATAGATGTTCATTTTGAAAGGAAACAAAAAAATCAGCTGAAAAGGATACAAGCTGCTCTCCATGATTCTGAGACGCCATAACCATCTTCGGACAGAAGCCAATAGTCGGACTGCAATTAATAGAAAATATTAGTTAATGAAATGCTTTTATGTGAACCAAAATGCTTAATAGAATGTCCTTACAACATCTTCACATGGCGTGATTTTCACTATGCCGCCTATAGAATCCCTTGAAATGTTAGCATCAGATGAATTTTTATTAGCTTCGGTTCGTTCTTGATCTCCTGGGCGAGGGGCCATCATACAGCTTATATTCGGGCAGCTACTTTGAACAGATAAATCCATTGCTGCGAAGTGTTGGTCCAAATTTGAAGGCTCAAATCTCTCTTCGTGATTGCTGTTGGTAACATAAAGAAGCTTTATGATAACGAACAGTTTAAGCATAATATAAAAACGGAGAGTATGAGCTTGTAATGTGGAACTTCAAGCCGATTTTGAGCCCGACCTAAACCAAAATCTTTTAACGAGTCATGCCTATACAGAATCTATCAAGCCAAACTTCGCTCCCCACAACCAATAAACCACAAAAATTTTGCAAAATAATGATTAATATATATATATATATATTAATTATTTTTTATTGTGCACTATATTTAAATAGGGGCAATATGTGTCATGGCTCTACGAGGATCTTTGCGCTGTGGTGTGCCATTAGCCACCAACAAATATGATTTTACCTATTGAGATCTTTCAATGAAGAGTTCTCTACTATAGCGGGGGAGTACAAAAAAATGTTTAAAAGAGAGAAGGATACCGGTTTTAAAGAAAATACTTTGAATATTTTTGCAATTTATTGCACTTGTAAGAAAATACCTTAGTAGGTAGCAATCAATAGGACCCATGGAGCTCCTCAGAAGCATTTGATACTGCCTTTGTGTAAACTCAAGACCCTACAGCAGTGAAATTTTCTGTATCATGTTTTCAATTCTTTTTTCTTTTATTTCCAACAAAATTTGTCGTTTACCTCATCAGGATTTGGAACTTCAAGACTTGTTCCATGTGGAGCTTTAACAGCGATAAGTGTAGAATTCTGCCATAAAGAAGAAAATACTTAAGCCAACGATAGGGATAACAAAAAATTAAAGAGGCAAAGAAGCCAAACCTGGAAACAAGGGATGGAACTAATATCTTCTTTTGTTAGGTAGAGCCATCTAAATAATTAACGAGTATTGTTGTTAGTAGTGAGCAGATCTAACATAAGTAAAATACCATGAAAGGGGAGAGAAAGTGAGACTACTTTTGATTGCTTTCATCCTCACTGAGGGATAATAAATTCTCTTGCATGTTACTGCAAATGTTTTGAAAAAAAGTTATTAATGGAGATGTCCCAAAAAAAAATGAACCTCAACTCAGATCAGTTTATCTGGGAACTCGCCATATCATAGCATCAAGCCTGCAATCCTCACTTTCCAGACTTTGAATCTCAGCCTGCACAACTTTTGCAGTGAGAAATAAACTTAACTATTCAATTGGAGAGTAAAAATCAGATTACTGAAACATCTGATAAGCACAAATTATATAATAACAAAACTATCTGGTTTATTAATAACACCAAATGAAAAATTAATTGCAAGCAAATAACACTCTAAAAAAGATTATTCCATATGCAATCGCAGTAATTCTGCAAGGGAGAATTCTACTTGAAAGGAAAACTCTGTAAATATATCTCTACGCAATTATTTACCCATCAACTTTTATTATAAATATAGGTCTTTTATAAATTATCGGAAATAAGATAACATTAGATTTTAATTATGATTGTTTCAATAATCAATCAAAATTTTGATAATTTCTTTAATATTCAAAATATAAAAAAAAGGTAAAGCAAATATCCAAAATATTAACATTTTGATCAATATTTTTTTAAGTATAAACAAAAACATTTATAAAATATTTTTAATGGATATGCTTGATTTCAACAATTAAAATTATTTAGCCTTCTAAAACATCGATTTAGAAATTAGCTTAAGAATTTTTTTTAATTTTAAAAAACATTTAAAATTTTCAAGAAGTAAGAATAGGAGATAAAAATGAAATGAATAATCAATTCTTAATTTTATAATAGTATGTGATTTCGCAATAGCGAACATTTTATTTAAGGCCTGCTAATCAACGCTTAAGCAGGCATCAAACTACGTAAGCAAAGGTGGGTATTATCATTTTGCATGCTTTGCCATATGCCAAATTATCTTCAGACCTTTTGGATATTAAATAAAGAAGACTTTCAAGACTTATCTTAATTTGAACAATATCTTAGCAAAACATGCATTAATTTGAATAAGGTAAAAAAAAAATCATCAAGAGTATAATCACAATTACTTCATAAAAAATAAATTGTCACAAAAATCATAATGATTTGTTAGCTAGAACAAAAGCTACAAGCTTAAACCAGCCTAGTAGTTTTCTAAACTTTCCCAGCCCCAGCGCACCTTAACGTTTTCATCTACGAATGGTTTAAACCCACTTAAAGACTTAGTCTAGCGTAAACTTCTTCAGCTTAACTTAAGCAAGAACCAAACATGCCCCATGAAAAAATAAGAATACTTGATTACTTATTAAAGAGAAGTCAACTAATCACAAAAATTTGAAGAAAAATTAACTTTAAGAAAGAGGCACAAAGGTGAGGTTCATATGAGATATATATTACAATTTCCAGAGTTATGAGCGTACTAAAGCAAATTAATTAAAAAAATTTCAATGAAGTTCTGAAAACTAAGTGCATAAAACATGATTAGAGAAGAACTATTTGGTACCAACATTCATGAATAAAGAATATGCTCAAAATTGGGCTAAATATAGAGACTTATGAGTCATACAATAAATCTATAGGATAAATTAATGGAATATAACCTTTGAAAAATTAAATTAATTAAAAAAAACGATTTAATTTCTTGCTAGAAAGAACGCTCATAGAAGCAATTTCTATGTTAATACAATTAAGCATTTTCAATTTTTTATTGATCTTGTGAAGGCTAAAATCCAATAACATAATAATTGATTTGGCAGGTTTTAAAACCAAAAAATTTCAGTCGAAGATAACTTAGTATTATTAAAAGCATGTACGATGGAGAATTGACTAATATTAAAAATGGTTATGGAGTGACCAAGGGATTTTCAATTATCATAGATTTACATCAAGGATTAGAATTAAGTATATTTTTAATTGTTATGGAGATGCTTATGATAAATATTTAAAGTGAGGTGCCTTGGTATACGCTTTTTCTGAATTAAGAAAATGCTTAGAAGACAAAGGTCGTACAATTAGTAGAACAAAAACTTCAGTCTAATGATATATAATTTTAATGGATGTGATGTTAAAAATTATCATTTAATATTATTAAAAAATAAGGCGATAAATGTTATATAAGTTTAAATATCTTGAATTTATTATAAAGAATAATGGAGATATAAATAAAAATATAACTTCTAAACTGAATGTTAGTTTATTAAAATGAAGAAGTACCTCAAGAATTTTGTGTGGAAAGAGAATAATGAAAACTCCATAAAACTGCAATTAAGTTAGTGATGCTGTAAAGATTCAAATATTGGCTGTAAAAAAAAATCAATGATACAATAAATTGAGTGCGACTAAATAATAATGTTAAAATGAATGTGTTAAAACTAAGAAGGATAAATTAATGAAACATTATATTACCAAAAATATTGAAATGGCATCTACTGAGATAATAAGATAACCAATAATAAATTTAAGTAATTTTCTCATTAGACAAATAGATAAAACTAGCATTAGAGGATTAGGCTTTAGGCATCATACAACACTCAATAGGGATGAATGAAAAATGAGAATTCAATAAGCCAACCCAAAATAATACATACATGGCATAGTTAGTAAGGCTTTAGGCATCATACAACACTCATCAAATAAGCAGTAATCACAAATTGCATCTGCATTACAGTGAACTAATGAAGCATGCCAGGAGGGTGAAAAGAATTGATTAAAAAAGGGAATTAAATATTTTGCTAGAGCATTTACCTTCAAGCCAGCAATTTCTGCCCCCACCTCCATTGGCCTTGACATGTCGAACCCCCTTTAAATAGAATAAATAAATAATATGCTGTTTAAATTTCAAATAAACGATTAGGGAAATATTTCTCAATTACTTCCAATGTATCCGATTCTTTAACTGCTTTACGATCAACCCCACTCCTTCAAGAACATTGGTTATGTCATAGATTCTCCTCTTTTGTACCTGCCAAGCATTTACAAAATAATACACAAACAATGAGCATCAAACAGACGAACTGAACCAAAATGGAACTTCCAAATTGTCTAAATACTATCCATAAAATGTAAAAGGACTGTACATCCAAAATTTCTGCTGCTTTATTCAAATCAAGAGTCCCGTCCTCAGCTTGCTGGAGCAAATTTATGAATTTTTTTGTCAAGAGGCCTGTCAAGGAATAGTTAATATCAGAAAAAATACTAAGTAAAATCAACAAAAAATTATGCAAATTGCAGCACAAGTGTCCAATTCGGATCAACTAACCAAGAGAACTGTCATAACGGCAGGTGCTTAAAGCACTCACAGGGTAGCCTGAAAAAACATGAGACCGTCAATGATTATTGAAAACCTCTTACAAGCCAAAATTGAACTATTAAATAACTTCAAACATATTAATATTTGCAAAATTTCATGACCCATAAAATAGCAGAAGCTATAAGTTTCGATAAGGTTACCATCACAAGGTCCAGGATCATACTGCACGGATTTTTTATTTCTTGAAGACTTTGGGGTTCTTTGGCGCTTAACACCAGTTAATGATGGTGATAAATGATTGTTAAATGATTCCTTCTGCTCTTTTCCAACAACTAACTGACGACTCCGACCAGCATGATCAATTGTTCCATTTACTGTTTTTGACTGCAAGAAGAACTCTATACTTATAAATTGAAAAAAAAAAGACTGGAACGGTATTCTTTATACATAAATTGACAGAATTAAATGCACAACAAGGAATACAGATAATTTTGAAAATACTAAAACAAACAGAAACTTATCAATGAATGAACTCATTCATCAGCCCTGTTCAATTTCATAATAGTTAATAGCTTCTGACAATCACAGTATGGGCAACGAACAGATGAAACAAATCAAATTAGAACTTAATCATAAGATACAAGGTTCTATTCTAGGCAGAAAACGAGTAGGGCTGTGAATTTGACCTGAAAATCGGTTCTATTTTTTAGTCAGATCAAAGTCAATGAGCAAGTTAACAAGCCAAGCACAGCAAATCTATTGACATTAGAGGCCAGTGTTATTAAAGGTGCTAGGCACCATCAAAACAACCATTATGGCTTAATGCCCGAAGCACTAAACGTCAGCCTATGCACTCTCTTAAACAAAGCCAAACATTTAAAAATTTTATTTATTTTAATTATTAGGAATTCTTTTTTGCAAATAAATTGTGATAACCATCACCAGGGGCGGAGCCAGGATTTTTTTGATGTGGGGGCACAACTCATTGAAGTAAAAAAAAATCCTAAAACTTTTTCATCCGGTCTTGAAACCGGTATTGGCAGTTTTAATTGTTAAATCGTTAGTTTCGTTAAAAAAAGATAAAATATATGATAATATAAAAAACTTACATATTATCTATAAAATATTGGTCCATCACAATTTAAAATGTAGTAGAAAAAGAAAAAAAGACCATTTTATAACACTCTAAACCAAAATGACAAAAGCTAACAAAATATATCGTCTAAAATCAAGTGCCCGCAAACCCAAAGGTACATTCAAGTTTAAACGAGCAAGCATATAAAGGTAAGTTGCTAGCTTCCATAGCTTAAGGTTAATATAATATTTGCTATAATTTATTTCATCTTCATCACCATCTATCGCATCTTCTCTATCACTAGATTTGTAATACTCCATCTCACAATATATTTTTGTATGCATTAAAAATAATAATTGTATTATAGAGGCTAGTACTTGAGAAGCTGCTGTCTTAAACCAAGGTGCTCAACTAGAGGGCATCTTAGTGATGGCGTCCATCTAAAAGGTGTTTGTTGCACTAGATACACCTAACCAAATAGCCTAAGAAAGCACCCAACTCATCTTTGAATACTGTTGGAGGTTAATTATTCATATATAATATACACTAGTTGTGTCTTTTTAATCATGTGAAGTTAGTGGTGATTTATTTAATTAACAACTAATAAATAAGTAAATTGATAATTACTCCTGCCTTCTTTCCATAAGTGAAACAACTCTAGTTATTACTTCTTATAGATGAAATGAGTGGATATCAACAGTGCTTGTTTATAACTAACTTTAATCAACCATCGATGAAATAATCAATAGAAATTAAACATACAAAATTATAATTAAATAGATTTGAACAATAATTATAATTGATCAAAATCCATGAGGGCAGAACATGATTGAAGATTCAGATGAAGCTAGGACTGAAAAATCCAAGTTACTTCTGTTAACTTAATTAAAGAATTGTATTGCCCTCTTTTTTGCTAAAGGAGGCCTAAATTTTACCCTTTCAAAGGGCATAAATTAATGGATCATCTACCAATCACCACTAAAAGAACAAATATAGTGGGCTTGAAAGGGTAGAGTTGAGGGGGGGATCCAAAATGAGATCTTTAAATCTTGTAAGTACGAACAATGAAACACAAGCACATCTAGTAGAGAAGCCTAGGATGCTCTCACTCTTATATACTCTAAAAAATAGAACTATGAAGAAAAGAAGCATGACTCTGGTTCTTAATGTTTGATGGTCCAATTCCAAATGCTAATATTTATTTTTTAACACATGGTTTTAACAAAAAGATTGCTGGTGTTTATATAGGATACAGTCTTTAATTTCATTTTTTTTATTTAATTGTTGGTTTTTCAAGTAGTTGACCCCACATAGTGGGATAAAGGCTTGATGTTATTGTTGCTAATTTTTCAATTCCAATAAGGATTTTGATGAATTTTTCTACAAAACTAAATGATCTCAAATCTAAGCATGGTTGGTGGCATTATAACAATAAAAAATATATAAGGAAATCCTACCGCCTCATATTCATCAAAAAAATGTGTCACACTAAAAAAGCAACAATCAAAGACAAGAAATATATGTTTGCAGTATGATTTAAAAGTAGCACGTACGATAATCGCCAATAAATCCAAAAGCCCATAAAAATAAATCCATAAGTTATATTTTACGAAAGAACTAGAAATAAAGAATATAATTAAAAAATACAAAAATATTCAAATATAATATAGTAAGCCTTATGTGTTGCTGATTATCTACTCTCAACTTGTCACTTATATCTCTTTCTCTAACTATAATATTCCACTCAACAAGCTTGTTTCCTTTTTCTATGGATAAATGAACCATTGCAACCATAGCAATGAATTTCATCCACTAAGAGAAATAGAAGATAAGAAGTTCCAAAATAAGCTTGGCAAATTCATCCACAAAGTACAATGTACTTGTAACATTCTGATCCTTTAACCAAGCCTTAACACATTTCTCCACATTTTACTAGGCATGTACAAGCATAACTTGAAGGGTAAAAAGGTAAGTGTAGAATATGAATATCCCCAGTGATTGAACAATATTTATTGGTTTAGATGAAAAGCCAAGGCCTATTTTTCCTTAAGGTAAGCACTGAACTCCTTGTAATTTTTTTCCAACATTAAACTAGAGAGAGTCTATTGATGATTATTTATTAAAAGTTCTTCAAAGTATTGTAACATGCAATAATGGGGAAATTTTGTTATTATCAAGGCTAGTCAGGGAAAAATCTGTTATAGAAGTAATACAAAACATAATTCATGTTGATGATTATCTATGATGCATCGACACACCTCTTGAAGAGAGAATGTAGTGTCGGACACGGACACATGCCCGACACGGCAGACATGTGTCCGATTAAAATAATGTTTAAATTTAATCCAAACGGCTAGGACACATTTCGAACACGGTTGGAACACGTGTCGGACACGGCTGGGACACACGTGTCCTAATTTTTTATGATAAAATTATTTTAATTATAAATATATGATATCCAATGTACTATTATGAGAGAACTAGAGAAGTAAATAAATACATTCTTTATGATTTAGTTTAGAGGACAAAAAAATATTATGGGAGAGAACTAGCGAACTAGAGAAATAAATAGATACAAAGAAGAACCAACTTTCATTATATGATATCCAATGAACTATTACAAATCTTTCTCTTGATGAAACAGAGTTGGAAGCAATGATATTCAATGATGATGATATTGAAGGCCAAAAACAAACCTCTGAAGCTAATCCTAGTAGTTGAAACTTGAATGCTTGATGTTGTAGCAAGTGGTTAATTGCTTATATTTTTGTAGTTGTACTAGAAATTTTGTACTAAATATTTCTATTATAAGTTAGACAAGTTATCATGCCATTCATTTATTATTTTTTCTCAAATTTTAATATGATGTTACAATAATACTTATACACTATATTAAAAAAAATGTAATGCAGTGTCCGCGTCGTACCCGTGTCCTATATTTTCAAAAAAAGTTGTGTCCTGTGTCCGTGTCGTTTCGTGTTTGTGTCATCGTGTCCGTGTCCGTGTCCATACATCATAGATGATTATAACCTCTAAGAGAAACTAAAGCTTCAAAATTTCAAAACCTAGCATACGTATTTTGCAAGTTAACTTCAGTAAGAAAAATGAGAAAAAGAAAAGCAAGAAATGAAACCTACAAATTTTTCAAGATATATAAGGCATACTATTTGCAAGAATTTCAAATTACGTAGTATTTTTATTTGTTTTACTATTTTATTATAGGTTATAGAATCTTTTAAAATAAGACAATTTATTAAGTTTTTATTGGTTTACTTATTTATTGATTTGTAAAATCCTTGAAAATAATGCAACTTAATAGAATTGTTTCCTTTTTGTTAGTCTCCCAGTTAAGAAACAAATAACTCAATTTAAATCCCCATTAGGGCAACAAATAAAACAAGTGACTCCTCTCCGTTCAATTTAGCCCTATATTAGCTAGTCTTTCTTCCTCTCCCTACAAGGTTTCCTCTATCAATCCCTTCATCAGAAACTAGACAGCTACCCAGCACCTTTTCAGCAACTAGATAGCAGCTCAACACCCTCCGACAACCCTTCAAAAGCCAATCATCTACCATTATATTTTGTTGATCAACCACAATTAATCCAAAAATTATCTATGAAAGCAACATGGGAAGGCTATAATGCTAAGGGCAAGTTAAGCCTTCAAAATCATATATCTCTCTATTCATATTTCAAAGGCCTTAGACTCTTCAGATTTAAATCATCATGAAGTTTTGGGCCCCATAAGACTTTTTTCATAAAAGACCTAAAAACAAGAGAGAAAGTTTAACTTTTTTTAGTAGAGGAACAATGAACAAGAAACGATGTGAAAACACATGTAAATGTAATAAGACCCAATTATTGAAAGAAAAATTACAAACATATAAAAATGATGAGAAAAAAACACAATAGCTACTATACATTTTTTAGTAAGCGTTCTATTTTTTTTAGCAAAATGGCAGTTCAGTGCTGCTTTCCTTCAAAACAAGGAATAGGGACACACCAGTCTCACATTTTTTGCCCTGATGAAACACTTTTTCAAGAACTATGGTTCCAAAATTATCCATAGTTATGCCAGTATTAATGAAAATGGAAATCAGTGAAGTTAAAAATCCCTTCACAGAGACTAAACCCATCAAACTAAGAAACACAATCATCAAGAATTACCTTTAATTCGAGATTTCCTTGACATCCTAGCTCAACAAATCCATTATAAAGGTAAAAATATTGAAATTTTGTAACCAAAGCCCACCATGGTTAGAACTTTAAGAGCTTGAATGAGAGACACCAGAATAATTTACAATAGGATTAGCGTTTTTATCTAGTTGAATTGATCACTTCAACGAATTCTACTTTTTTAACTTTTTTCTGTGCTTATTTCTACTTGGCTTACTTTTCCTAACGATCTTATCCACAGATATCGAACCGGAGGCGAACCACCAAATTCAATCCCAACCAATAAATGAGGGCAGTAACAAGGCACAGAGAACCATCATCACAGATTGGACCCCTAATAGAGAGGAGGACATCCAAACCTTAGTTCACAATCAGCAAGTAATAGCAACTGTCAAAATGCAGCTCTCTTCCCACATCTTCTTGTACACCAGCTCAGAAAATCCAAACAAAACATACAAAGAACAATAATAGAACCCTTATCACACCACCAGATCACATAAGCAAGTGACAAAAAGAAATGCTGGATTGTCACGATTAGAAAATCTCAACGATCAAAATTACAAATCAACAATCTCTGCATGTATAAGTGATCAAATCACGATGTCAATGCAGAAGGTACTCACTGAGGGCTCAGGAGCGGGAACCGTCTCTTTTCCATTTCTCTTTTCATCTGAAACGGAGGCAGTTAACCCGGTCAAGACGCGGCGATCAAAGACCCCTCCAGCAGTGGATAACGATGGCGGGAAGGGGAAATGCTGTTTTGAACCAGGGTGGAGAATCTGCGAAGAACCCGGCCGCGGTGGCGGCGGCTGTGGCCGAAGATTAGCTGGACGCTCAATCGGGCAGCTCGACTCAGCAGCGCCGGCCATGCAATGAAGAGAAAGTGAAGGCGGAAGAATCGGGGAGAGGGGGTAGGGTTTTGAAGAGGAAGGGGAGGGAACGGAAGCGGAAAGAGAAGAGAGGGAAAAATTATAAGGGGATATTTTTTATATTCTAGAAGAGGCGGAGTTGCTTTATGCGCATTATTGTATGTATATTTCTAATTAATATAGACCGTCCGATTAGAAACATAGGGTGATGCCGACAAAGCTGCCTGCATAAGGGGCAGGTCCACGTCACTGCAGGGTAGCGGGAAGTGAGGGATTGGTGAGTTTCGAATGCGTGTGGGCCGATCCTTGAAAATGGGCTAGTTCGGCCCAACCAACAGGCCGTGCTCCTCCTTTCTGAAAATGGGCTGACATGATCTAAAACTCTGTTAGGGCTATTTAATTTGCTGTATTTATATATATTTCAAGAAGAATATTTGAAGTAGAATTAGCATTCAAATATAATTATTTTATTTCTATGCTAGACATATAATATTCTTTATTTTTACATTTCTAATTTTATAAAATCTTGTTTTGTTCAATATATTTCTTATTTAATGTGTTTATGATAATATTTGAATATAGAACAATAACAATAATATCAAGCCATAATCCCGCTATCTCGGGTCGGCTACGTAAATATTTTTTTCTTAATTGTGTCATCTTAAGATTCAAAAACTCTTTTAAATGTAATAAAAAATAAACATTTCTAATAACTTTTTAGTCAAGTCATTTTATATTTACTTTATCTTTTTAACATAGCCAAATCTAATACATCTACTATTCTAATTGTGTCATCATAAGGTCAACATTTTATGTGGCCAAACCTAACTAGGTCTTTGACCTCATCTTTCATGGGAGCAGGGGCGGAACCAGCCTTTCATCTTAGGGGGGGCAAAATTTTCTTTGTATAATAGACTAATATAAATAAAAAAGATGATATAATTCAAAGTGAAATCATGTATTCCATTATGATAGGAAAATTGAAAATCATTACAATTTTATCAATCTAAAGTGGGAGATCGGTGAGTTTCGAATGCGTGTGGGCCGATCCTTGAAAATGGGCTAGTTTGGCCCAATCTACAGGCCGTGGTCCTCCTTTCTGAAAATGGGCTGACATGATCTAAAACTCTGTTAGGGTTGCTGTTTTTATATATATTTCAAAAAGAATATTTGAAGTAGAATTAGCATTCAAATATAATTATTTTATTTCTACCTTATGCTAGACATATAACATTCTTTATTTTTACATTTTTAATTTTATAAAATCTTGTTTTGTTCAATATATCTCTTATTTAATGTGTTTATGATAATATTGGATATAGAACAACAGCTATAATATCAAGCCATAATCCCGCTATCTCGGGTCTGCTACGTAAATATTTTTTCTCAAATGTGTCATCTTAAGATTCAAAAACTCTTTTAAATGTAATAAAAAAATCATTTCTAATACTTTTTAGCCAAGTCTTTTTAGATTTACTTTATCTTTTTAACATAGTCAAATCTAATACATCTACTATTCTAATTGTGTCATCAGAAGGTCAACATTTTATGTGGTCAAACCTAACTAGGTCTTTGACCTCATCTTTCATGGGAGCTACTCCAACATCTTCTCGTATATACTAGTTTCGCATTTTTCTCTAAGAGTACAGTTACTCATCAACTTGAGCATCCTCATCTTTGTGACACTTAACTAATATAAGAGAAGATGAGAATTAAATATATAGGATAAGCTCAACCCTGTTCAAGATAACTCAGTCGGGATGGGGCAATAAAGTTGATGAATTCGTTAAGATTTTCAATGACTTAAAACATATGAACATTTTCACTATTAAGAATAAAATGTCATATAATCGTGGTAAGAAAAAAGTTATTTGTCAGGTCTTCATACAATTCTCATTTAAATCTAATAAAAAATATTATTTCTAATATTTTCTAACAAAGTAATTTTAAGTCTACCTCTACCTTTCTTAACATAGGTCAATTCTAATACATCTACTTTCCTAAATGAGTTATTAGAAGATCGACGTTTTATGTAGCCAAACCATCTATGGCAACTCGCTGATCTTATCTGCCATTAGAGCCACTCCAACATTTTCACGTATATACTTATTTTGCATTTTATCCCTAAGAGTAAAGTCAATCATCCACCTGAGCATCCTCATCTCTACAACTCCTAACATAAATTTATGCTTCTCTTTTAATGGCTTTCATCCTGCACTATAAAACATGACAGATCTCACTACCACTAGCTTCAACGATCCAATTTAAGTTTTATTAATAATATCCTCGTATATATTTCATCATCACTTCAAATAATAGATAAGAGATATCTAAATAATGAAAAATTTTCTAAAGAAAGCATCATCGCATATGATTGCTTTATGTATTGAAGCGTATAGAGACGTCAACATCATATTCAATCAAAATATCTTTTTTTTTGTGACATTTAGGCCATTTAAGGCAAACTCACACACACAACGCATACACATGGACTCGAACCTTGGACCTCTTAGTTGGAAGCCTAAGCTCTCAACCAATAGGCCAAGGAGAATTGTGTAATCAAAATATCAAGAAAATACTATGACACGCTTAAGGAAATTCCATATGATAATATTTATTAGTTCTTAAAAACAGGAAAGAATGGGGCAAAAGGTCACCCTTATCAAAAACTGGAATAAAGCCGTAACCATTTGTAGGCATATTGTGTCATGTACTTGACAAGTTGAGATAGAAGACATATTGTAATGTTTTGTACATTAACGTTTAATATAAAATGATTATTTTTTTTTATACTCTCTCTGATAATTTTCATAATCCAATTACTTAAACATTCAAACAAAAAAATGACTCGCTTAAAAAATAAAGGTTTCATTTGGAACGATTTTCTTATTGCTTTTTAACAATTTTTAGTAAAAAATATTTTAAATTAAAAGTTTTTGTACCAAAAAATTGTTTTAGAAAGCAGTAAAAAAATTGTCCCAAACAGCATAAGCAACATTGTGATAAAACGATAGTTCTAATAATTTTTATGAAACTCGCTGAAATTTACAACAAAGCAAGATACAAATGGTTTATTGACTCAATCAGGATTGTTGCTTACACCTATTCAAAACAAACAACCAAACAGGAGGGAAAGTTTCCTAAGTAAAATAATTGCATTGTGATATGCAATTTATACAAATTTTGATCAGAGTGTTTCCTCGACTTGATCAGCATTAAACTTGGCTTACAAAGTCAAATTATTCAACAAATTAGTAATCTAATTGAACAAAACAAATCCAATCAAATGCATCAACATGCAATTAAGCTTATCATATTATTGTTGTATTTTAAGCGATGAAGAACGTGTAAGATTTTGCTAGATTATCTCAACAAATCTCTCACATTCATTGAGGGAGTTTGCAGTGTATAGGAGTATAGTTGATTATCTTTTTTTTTTTCTCTCACTACATGAATCAAAGTGTTGGAGAGATTATTAAGTGGAGAGTACAGACATAGAGAATCGTTCAATTTTGTGACTGTGAACAGTAAAAGCATATGGATGAATAGTAAAAGTGTAGTAGTGAATTATAACTATGCTTTTACTTTTCACAGTCCCAAAACCGAACGGTTATTTATGGTCGAACTCCGCACGTAATAATCTCTCCAAAGTGTTGATGTATAAGGCTTGCTAATTTTTTGAATCTTGACAATCACAATCATGCATGGCTTCTCCTTAGTATATGTACTTATCTCTTTATAAATCTAATAATGATGAATCTATGTACAATTACTTATGTGCTTCTATTGCTTCGGCCTCTATAGGTGATCTAATGAAAGATGGCTGATACGTGATTTGATTGCAAAAAAAGATAAAGTAAATATAAGATCAATATTCAACTATATTTATTTATAAAAAATAATAAAAAAATCGTTGCCATCCAAAGAAGTTTTTATTTAACTTGGCAGGTATATTTTCAATGTTTCAAGGCTTCAACGGAACACGCATCAGCTGTAGAGCGACAACACGATAACGACACGAAGACCAGTAACATTACAAAAAAAAAAAAACCTGCAATAACGAGACGTGACATTTGTGATTTGGCACTCAGGCGCTTACTGAAGTAACCATTGGTTTGCGAATTGAGAAGATTAAAATCATTGGCGATCGGTACTTCGAATCGTGGGTCCTATTGCAGCACCTGTGGAAGAACACGTGTACAGCTAACTCGACAAGAACAAACTCTGAGCCAGCTAAAACTCGGTAATGGAATTGAATCGACGCATCAGACAATTTTGGTGATATTTTGTTCAAATTTGAAATTTTATTTATAATAAATATTAAATGCATTAAATTTATAGTAAAATAAATATACTATGCCAGTTTTTATATAGTAGTTGTGCTATAATTTTTAAATTTTAAAAAATATATCATGATTACATTTTAATCTGAATATTTACACCTGAAAACACTTAATTTTAGCTAGGCCAGCTCTCATTTTATTTTAAAAAGACCTATTTTTAGGGTTTTTTTAATCAAATAATGTGAGCAAAAATAATAGCAGAATTGATTCTATCAATATGAGTTTTTTTTTCTTAAAAGTTATTGTGTAACGTAGCATTGATGGCAGCAGAGATGAGAGTTTAATATCTTAACTTTGTATGAAGACCCAGCTTACACATTGATAAGAAAAGAATGTAAGAATTGTAAGAAAGAAACAACTGAGTTTTTAAGTGAAAATCTCAGGAAGGGAAAAATCACGGAGTCTGACCAAATTAAATTGATTTTAAAAGTGTTTCTCATTGATTTCAAATGATGTTATTCTTCGGGGAAAGGCATTAATATATAACATATGACTTGGTTGAAGTTGTAAGAGCCTCATGGCAGGGGATCCATTTGTTTATAGGTCTTTTGCCTATTATCTTTGTCATACTTCTCATAATCCAGCATAAATCTTAGTGTTAAATGTGGGAGTCAAAGTTGAAGTTGAAAGCTTTACAAGTGACAACCTTCGTTGGCATTATTGGTGATGGTAGGTGAAAAATTCAGTAAGCATTATAGTATCCAAGTGACATTGGTTAGGAGATTGTAGGTCGGTAGATTGTAAATTTGTGGATGACTGTAATCATGTGACAATGGTCAGAAGACTGTTGTTAGCATGCGTAAAAGGTTGGAGGATTATAGCCGGCGAATGACAGAGGTAGGAAGGTCCATAATCAAACAATGGTGTTTCCGAGGATTGTAATTAGCAAGAGATAGATGTTAGAGGATCGTAGTTGGAAGGTGATAGAGGTTGAAGGATTGTAGTCAATGGGCAAACGAATGCCAATAGAACCATAGCCATACGACAATGGTGCGAGGAGTGTAGTGGGGTGATAGTGGTCTAAGGATCATAGTCGCGTGATGGTGGTTTGAAAATCATATTGTTTTGCCAATGAATGCATAACGACGACTGTCGAGTGGTGGCCCGAAGGTAATGATTTGGTGGTGCATTAGGATCCTCATAGCCTCAAAACTCCCTTGAACTTCAATTTAAATGTCAAGCCCCTAATCCCCTGACTCCTCTCTATTACATATAAAGAGTGGCCTATTTATAGGTTTTTAATATTGATTTGATATTTTTCATTTCCAATAATTTTTATTTTTTTATTTTTTATTTCCCAATTATTGAAATTTATTATGCTTGAATGACTTGCTTTAGGGTATCTCCAACCGAAAAACTTATTTTCCACTTCAAAATACAGTAACGTTACTCTATTTCATACTTCAAAAAAGAAATATTATGTGCCTATTCTTTCTCATATATGTTTTTATATGTATTTTCTTCTCACAAAAAGAAATAATATGTGAATATTGCGACGTCATTATTGTTATCGTGAGTGCATTTCCACTTGCTGTTCGGGTGGACGCTCGTCAAATCTATAAACGAGCGAAATTTATTTGAAATGGCCATAACTTTTTTAAATGTAATTGTTGTAGCTATTGTGTAGAAAGTAATTAAAAAAAAATATTAATAAAAGTAGATTTTCAATATATAATTTTTTTTTAAAGAGAAAAAATAATAACCAAATACAAATGTGGTTACGGTCTTAAAAATAAAACAATAAAAAGTTATCCCAAATAAATAATTAGTCAAACATATGTAATATGTTGATTTACAATATTTAAATTAAAAGAAATAATATAATTGAACAAATTAAATTAAACGAAATAATATAATTAAACAAATTCAAAAAATACACTAAATTAAATTCTATATCATATATATGATCCAAAGGCGAAAGTGATATGATAATTGACCTCAGAAATATTTATTGAGCTCTATTGATATATTTTTTATAAAGATAATTATGAAATTGTTGTAAGAAAAATAAATTTTTTTAAAAGCTTCCGCAAAAAATAATTTCTTATTATGAAAATATTTTAAAAAATTATAATTAATATTAAAAAAAAAGAGGGGGCAACAAATTTGAATTATCTTGTTTTACCTGGTTTCGATGATTTTTTTTTTGGGGATGAAGCGCCCAATATTTTATTTTTTTATGTGACTGGATCATGCGTTGGAATCATTCTCTCATGCCTCATTGTTGTGTTGGATGGATTTTACAGTGGAGCTTTATTTGCTGTTCTTCTCAAGAAAAATTAAACTTTTTGATGCTACGGCTCTTATCAGCTTAAGAAAATAATAATAAAATCTCCGCAGACACCTCCCACGCGGCCACGTTTCCCGCCACACTGAACAGACGAGTTCGTCTTCAACCTTTATCCCATCCTGCATTTAATTTCCATTTGCTGCCTCGTCCCCTTATAAAATCCCGGCGTCCGTTCCATAACTTTAGCGCAGCAGAAATACACTCAGTTTGTTGCTGAAAGAAGAAGCTAGAAGAAGAATTCGACAATCAGGACGAAGAAGGAGATGGCTAGCGGATGGTTTTGGCGGAGGAAATCCACCCGGAAGTTAGTCGTTGACGGCACGGAGATAGAGAAGCTGGTTGAAGACAAGGAAGCCTTCAGCAGCTACGTGGAGCACAAGTTTGAGGAGCTCGATCGGGACCACGATGGTAAGCTTTCCGTGCGCGAGCTTCAACCAGTCGTCGCTGACATCGGCGCCGCTCTTGGCCTCCCAGCTGTCGGATCATCCCCGGATTCTGACCACATCTACACTGAGGTTGGTACAAGCCCTAATTCATCACTTCGCTTAAATCTCACTTTGGTCATTGCTCATTGGTTGAATGCGTTGTTGGCTAAGGTGTTGAGTGAATTTACGCATGGAAAGCAAGAGAAGGTGAGCAAGTCTGAGTTCAAAGAGGTGCTATCGGACATTTTGTTGGGTGTTGCAGCGGGGCTTAAGAGGGATCCGATTGTCATACTGAGGATTGATGGGGCGGATCTCAGAGAGTTTGTGGAGAGCCCGAGATTTGAAACAGAGGCCGTGGCCATTTTTTCTGGGGTTGAATCGTCTGGGTCTACTTTGCGCACGTGTTTGACAGCGGGATTGGGACAGATTACTGTCGAGAACGGGATGCCGCCGGCTTCTGATGCATGGGTGATTGACAGAGGGCTTGAAATTTTTTTAATGGGGGTTTTTGATCCATTAAGTGCTGCATTTTGATGACTTTTTATTTTATTTTATATTTTTAAAGGTTTCTAGCAATGTTGTGGAGCCTGCTCTGCAATCTTTCTCTATTGATGTTCTTGAAATGGCTGCTTCTCAAGAGGCGTTCTTGGATCACTTCAAAAAGCTCTTATGTGAAATCATTCAACGCCTTCAGAAACGCCCTGTTATTGTTGCACACAGCGAGAACACCTTCGATGGAAGTGGCATTAGGAGGCTGTTAGCTAACAAATTTGAGTTGGGCAAGGTCGGTTCCTTTTTGACGTGAATAGCCTATTTTTAGTTTTTTTTTTTTAATTTTCTTTTTTAAAATCTTTTGATATGTTTCCATTATCTATTAGCAATTATTTGAGTCTCCACCGTGATTAGGAGATCATGACTTCAAAATTAAAATATGGACTCTTTGCAATACATGGGTAAGGTTGTGTAGATCAACCTCTCTCTAGATTGTATTGGTTAGAAGCCTAATGCATCGGGTACATTTTTTTTCAATAAAGATGTTAAATTTCTTATATTTGTTGGTTATACTAGCCTATTTCTCTCTTGATATAAGCTGAAAGTATTGTGAGGAAATTCATTTACCAGTTCATTGGCATTTATATGAGGTAATGAAAAGCCTTCTCTCAACCCTAGATGAAGATATAGAATAACTTAGTGGTATATTATTGAGGAATAAATGCGTAGTGAAGATTCTTATGGTGTTTTCTTGTTTTGAAAGAAAGTCTTAAAAGCTTCAACCAATATGGGATTGTTATTGATTTTTATGGTGGGGGTATCTGAGTGTTAGGAGTGAAAGAGATTACCAATAATGGGTTCAATTACCTTCATAGATGACAGAATTTCTCCTCTTCTTTCTTCTAGTTTTCCTCTTCTGACTATCTTCTTTTTGATATTTCCTTTGCCTGGATTTAAATCCACTACCTCTTTCTGATATATCCTCAAAAAATAATCATGATCAGGCATGAATGTCGAGGCTACATAAGTTGAAAACTTCCTAAATTAAATGTGGAATCATCCGAACTCCGGTTTTAGCAAACTTATAGTCGAACTGAACATCTCAGAAAGATGAACCCAACGACACCAAAATCAATCAAATTCAAGCCCAAATGAGCTCAAATCTAGGGTCCAAAGCATATTTGGAGGGTTCAAAGCATAATTTGGAATACCAAATGAATTCCAAACATGACATGCTTATAGTCAAATTGAGCGGCTCGATGAGACGAATCCAACGAGCCTAAGATCACCGAATTCATTAAGACATTCAAATTATCAATAAACAATCAACGATCGAAGGGATCAATATTGGTCGTCCATTCAAGCTACTCCCATCTTAACCTTGATCATTTCCCTATTTACTAGCCATGCCATTTACAAAAAATTATAAATAGACCTCTCATTCTTCGTTGAAAGGGGAGAAGACTAAAGGAGGAAGCAGAAGAGGACGAACGATGGAAGTAGGGAGGAAAAGGAGGAAGAGAAAGAAGAGAAGAGAGGAAGGGAAATTTGAGATCTCTCTTCCATTAAACTTCTCCTCGGCCACCTGGCCACCGACTATCGTCGGACATACGCTCGACCACCGATTATTACAGGATTTTTGCCTGGCCACCAACTGATGCTGAATTTATGCCCGGTCAATGACTGCCACCCGACTTTTGGCAGACTTCAACCCGGTCACCAACTGCCGTCGGAATTATGCCCAGCCGGACATACGCTCGACCACCGATTATTACAGGATTTACGCCCAAGCACCGACTGTCTCTGAACTTTCGTCGAACTTACTCCCATCCACCAATTAGTGTTGGACTTTCGCTCGGCTATCGACTGTCGTTGGTCCTTCTGATCACTATTGCCCGACTACAGTCTTTCTGACCATTGTCGCCCATTGACTATCGTCGTGCCGACCTATGTCGCCCATCGACTATCGTCGTGCCGACCTATGTCGCCAGACTACGGTCCTTTTGATTTTTCTTGCCAAACAATGATCTTTCTGACCTCCGTCGCACGTCGACTACAGTCCTTCCAATCACTGTCACCCGAATATGGTCTTTCCAACATCTGTTACCCGCCGACTATAGTACTGCCAACCAAACAAACAAGTAAATACTGATTCTTCCAATTCCACCATGTAATCAACTCTATAAGATGTATATTTGTTATATCAAACTAAGGCCTTCTTCCCAAGGAATAGCTTCATTTGTAATTGACCGCAAACACTAGTAAATTCATTCAAACTGGGCTAGGCCTATAGTTTTTCCCTCTTTTCAGGAGTTTCCACGTAAAAACTCTGGTGTCTCTTATGAACGCTACACACACTCTTTTATCTGATTGTGTTAGATCTTCGTACAAAACTAAAACGTTAAACTTTATATTTCTATATTGCTGCAAATATTCCAGGACGCAACACTTTCTATGCAAAATGCTATCCATGAATAACTTCTAATCTCTTTTTCACATGGAGATGTTACTGCCAAAAAGCTGATATTCTGTGGTCACATTAATAATTTTCATAAATTATGTATCTAATTGAATATGTGACATCACTATGTTACTCACAATATGCTTTTTTTACTGTCTTGTGATAAGGTTTAAAAAAAGGTGGAAGGATTTCATCATCTGTTGCCGTTGATAATCACTTACTGTGAGCTTTTGCAGTTGTTCGATGAGGCATGGAAGGACCTGCCAAAGGATCGCCATCATAAAGTGTCAACAGAGTTCCTGCGTATTGCACTTGATAAAATGGCTGCATCTTCAGATTTACCTCCTTTTGGTGCTGTTTCTCAGGTTATTCTTCTCCTCATTTCATCTTCACCTCCTAGTTATTTAATTTTCAAATCATGTTAGATGAAGCCGTTACTCTCCATTACTATGTGCTTGTCTTTTTATATGTGATTGTGATCACTCCTCCTAAGCTTTCTTGAACTTGAGAACAAGAATCACCTTGGTAAGCATGTCAACATAGTGGGATAAAGACTCGTCATCATCGTCGTCGTCATCGATATATTTGATAATAATCGAACATCTAAAGCATGCCCCATGATATCACAGGTGGATGATGTTGTGAATGAGGCATCAAAGATGGTAAATGCCGATGAAGGGAAGCTTGTGAATGAAGAAGAGTTCCAGCAGTTGATGAAAGAGATTCTTGGATGCATTATGCTGCAACTAGAAGGTAACCCCATTTTTGTTTCTTCCAACTCTGTCGTTCATGAGACTCTTAATTCCCCATCAACGCTTCTCCCACCATCCATGGCAATACCTCAAGTTGGGTGATTCAAATCATTTACAAGTAAATAAATAATCCAAAAGTGTATGCAACCAATGGCAATGCAAAATGTATGGATGGCAATAAGACTTTCCTTTCCTCGGGCAATAATATGTATAATTGCTATTTGCATACTGAATTTATGAGATAAATAACTTGGAAAAAAATGCTACCACATGCTTAGAAGTCTTTTATGAATGCTAAAAGACCTAAAAAAATTCTCAATTAATTAGGAGCTAGTTGTATTTAATACTTCTATATTTTTATCTTTATCAAAATAATTCCTCTAAAATATGAGACTTGAGTTGATTTCGCCTTTTTGTATTGAAGAGATATTCTTTTCTACTTAATTGAAGATATGCAGGGCCAAACTCTTATATGTAATGAAAATATCATCATAGCTCAGATCTGAAAAAGGAGAGGACTGAGTATAAATTAGAGAAGAAAGGCCACACGATATCTAAACGCACCCGATCTTGCAGGTCTTGTAACCCTCGCTATCAGCTCAAGGAGAAATCATTTTTTGCGGCATCCGGATGGTAAGAATCGTTTGGATTGTGAGTATGCACACCGTGTATGTATAATGTGTTCACTGACTTGACGTATATTGTGTACAAAATATGCATACTCACATATCTGGATAGTCCAAATGCCGCACAGATTAATTTCTCCATCTTCTCAAGCCACCCCTACCTATACCGCAAGCACTAGCTTTGCTTAGAAAAATTGAAATAAAAATTGTGTCAAGATGTCCTCTAAGAGAATTTAAATTTTATTAAATTTGTTTTAAAATTAATATATTATAAATTCGTGACATTAATTTAAAAAAAAAAAACACTTAAATGACTTAAATTGTAAGGATCATATGGGAGATGGAAATAAAGGGAAGGAAAAATTGTCTAAGTAGAAGCTCTTTGATGATTTTTTTTATTAGAATTTTAATTAAAAATTATTATTATTATTTTTTAAAATAAAATTTTAGTAAAATTTTTTAATTTTATATTAAAATTATATTTTAAGAAGCAATAAAAATCAGTCCAACAAGGGATTTAAACTTACTCAAAATTCAAGGTAAGTTTCAAATGAGCTTCACGTTAGAGCAAAATTACAGACCTGTTTTGAGCTTTAAACCAAAATATACTTCCCACAATACAAGAACAAAAGGTCTATTTAGAACATCTATAATTTTTTTTAATAAAATTGATTATAAAATAATTGTGAGAAAAAAAAAAACTTAACAAATTTAATTATAAAAAAACATCTTTTAACCACAACAATTTTTATGAAACAATGAAAAAAATAATTAAAAAATTGTCGCTGACTGAAAAATATAATAATAAAAATGTTGCTCCGAACAAATCCAAAGAGTGCTTTAAAAAACCTAAGTGCTATTCGATAGTGATAAATTAATTTAATCCTTAATCATGCCCTTTCATAAAGCAACTTATGATGCTACGCCATTTATTACTCTACTAAAAAATTATCAAAATAGAACCCACATTTCACCAACTTTTTTAGAACAAGCTAAGCCCATGCTTAAGTTCATATCAAATTGCACATATGATCAATAACTACTAACCACATGAAACTATTGATGAGAATTCCAATGCCAAAATCAATTGGTAAAATTCTTTTGAATGTTGTTAAAAGAACAATAGGCATTACGTATCATCTTTCAATGAAATTATTATGTGCGGTCACCGAATACCGTTCAGAGGCATATCAGGATGCACCACATCACCATTTGCTATGTATCGGCGCTATGTAACAGGGTGACGTGAAGCATCGTAATTCGCCTCTGAACCGTCCGGTGATCGCACATAATAATTTCTCCATCTTTGAAGATAAATCCCAACAAGCCAAAAAAAACTATATCAGCCATTAAATCCTATGATGCTACATTTCCTCTTCCTTTCATCATAAAGGAACGTAATTCCTACAAATTTAGTACTACAAATCTCAGCTTGTCATACACATTGCATCTCCCATAAGTGGAGCAAACTGCTGCTGATCTAAACAAACCTTCAATGAAACCATAATTGAGCATTCAAACTACTGATAAATGAAATAAAGAGATTTGTCACTGATGGAATAATTTACAATCAAACCTTTCTGTTATCAGCAAGAAACCTTTGTTTTGTTGCCCAATTTATTAAGGACGAAATCTTCGTCATCATCTTCTGAATCAATAACTTTCTTCTTAGTTGTTT
Organism: Dendrobium catenatum; assembly: GCF_001605985.2. Taxonomy (NCBI): domain Eukaryota; kingdom Viridiplantae; phylum Streptophyta; class Magnoliopsida; order Asparagales; family Orchidaceae; genus Dendrobium; species Dendrobium catenatum. The sequence goes on along the minus strand of NW_021319099.1, from coordinate 1,586,315 downwards.
TCACCGATGCTTTGGAGGTTACTTTAACTTTCTTCTTAACCAAGACTGTAGAAGATTTCTTCACAGGGGTAGTAACCTTTGCAGGGGAACTAAATTTCTGATTGTGATTCTTTTTTAGCTTCTTTGCGTATACCTTCTGAGCCTCCTCTAGAGAAAGCAATCCCCGTTCCATCAACCTAAGTTGATAGAGAATGAAAACATTAAGAAAAAGGTCATAGATCAAGAAGCCCAAACTGGAATTCATTGTGTATGCTTGTTGAATGAGCTAATGGCTGCTTTGATTAGTGCACAAGAATGCAGATTATATGCGGATGATAACTGTCAGGCTACTGGCCTTCAAAAATAGACTTAGATAAAGTATTCAATAAAGCAGAAGACGGGGGGAAAGTTTTAACGTCTTCTAGATTTATATAACACATGCATAGATAAGCTAAAGCCGCTTTATTTCATTTAGAGGAACACCAAGTGGTGTGCAAAATACAATTCCAAGTATTGTTCCACTGAAAAGACTGATGTGTTATTTTGTCCAAAGTGCACCAAGTGAGGTGGATCTCTGCCGTACAACACCTTGATAGGGGTCATCTAGGACATTGAGTGATATGAAGTATTGTACTAGTACTCTGCCCAAGGCAGCCACTTAGCCCACTATCGAGGTATCTTTGAAAGAAAGTATCACAGGTATGTTTCCAAGCTCCTATTGACCACATCCGTCTGCCTTGGTCTGAAGGTGATAAGCGGTGCTCCTCGTTAGTATAGTCCCCTGCAGCCTGAACAACTCCCTCCAAAAGTGACTGAGGAACACATTGTCTCAATTGGATATTATCAATCATGGTATCTCGAGTAATCTAACCACCTCTCTAATGAAAGTTGATGCCATTGTTATTGTCGTGTAAAGATGTCGGGGAGGAATGAAATAAGCATATTTGTTTAATCTGTCTACCACCACTAGAATAACTATAAACCCCTTTGATAGGGGTAGCCCGTATATGAAACCCTTAGAGACCTCTTCCAACAATCTGCTTGGGAGTGCTAAAGGTTGTAGTACCCCCCGGTTCCATAGCCATATACTTAATGATCTGGAAAACCTCGCATTTGGCCACCATCTCCTCTACATCTTTGTGCATTCTCTTCCAAAATAGTTCAATAGCGAATCTTCGGTATGTCTTCTGTACACACGACTGACCCCCAATAGCGTTCCCGCGGAACTCCTGTAGCAAATGCGGAATATGAATTGGTAGTACAAACCTCCCTTTGTATGACAGTCTCTCCCCATCTGCTGAATAGCCCGGATGGCTATTCTCATTCTTTAGCAAATCCTTTCTATTCTTCCTTAGCTCCTTGTCCTCGCACTTTCTTCCTTAATAACCCACAATCCAACATCAGCAGTATCGAAATGGCCATCTCTTGGAGATACCCCACGCATCTGGACAAGGAATTTGTTGTCAAGTGTTTTACCCACACCTGTATTGGATTTCAAAATCATATCCCAATAACTTGGACAGCCATCTCTGATGCTCCTCGATCACCATCCTCTGCTCGAGTAAGTACTTCAAGCTCCTCTGGTCAGTCCTGACAATGAAATGTCATCCCAGCAAGTATGGTTGTCACTTCTGAATAGCTAATACAATGGCCATTAGCTCTTTCTCATAGACTAACTTTAGCCTGACTCTAGTAGTCAGCACTTGGCTGAAGTAGTCTATGAGTCTGTGATTTTACATGAGCACTGCCCCCAACCCATATCCTGAGGCATCTGCCTCTACCACGAACATCTGGCTAAAATCAGGTAGTGTCAACTACCAAAATCGAAATTGTGGTCATGGAGGCCTTCAGTCTCTCAAAGACCTGAGTAGCTTCCTCTCCCCACAAGAAGTCTTTTTTCAGCCGCTCTATCAAAGGCCAAGCAATGTTGCTACATCCTCTCACGAACCTCCTGTAGTACCATATCAATCCTAGAAAACCCCTTAACTCCCTTAGTTTCCTAGGTAAAGGCCACTTAAGCATTGCATCAATCTTGGCCTTATCAGCGACAACCCCTTCATGTGATATCATGTGCCCCAAATACTCTACACTCGCATGTGCAAAGCATCACTTCTTTAGATTGGCCCTCATCTGAAGCTCCTGTAACACCTCCAAGATCGCCCTAAGATGCTACAAATGCTGCTCATTGGATTTGATATACACCAAGGATGTCTTCAAAGAAAATCAGAACAAACTTCTTAAGATAAGGTCTAAACACCTTATTCATGAGGGACTGGAAGGTAACAAGGGTGTTGGTGAGACCAAACAACATCAACAAGAACTCATAGTATCCCATATGTGTCCTGAAAGCTGTCTTCGGGACAACTTCCTCTGTCATCCGAATCTGATGGTATCCAGACTTCAGGTCCATCTTCCTGAATACTAATGCTCCACAAAGGTCATGTAACAGCTCATCTATCAATGGGATAGAAAACTTGTGTGAAACCCCTTAAGTATAAAATGATAAACTCTTAAACATTGAGGCGCCTTTTGGTGTAATGGTTAAAATTTCTGCAAGAAACTCCGCAGTTAAGCGTGCTCATCCCGGAGCAATTCTGAAATTGGTGACCTACCAACAGGACCAAACCGTGAGGCTTTAGGCCAAAGCGGATAATATCTTGATAGTTAAGAGTTTGGGTTATTACAACTTGTTTGAGACAGTTTCCTTATTCAGGGCCCGGTAGTTCACACAAAATATAAACTGTAATCCTTCTTTTTAACTAGTAGAACTAGGCTAAAAAAGGGTTCACACTCCACCTGATGATCCCTGCCTCCAATATCTCCTGGATCAACTTTTCAATTTTATCCTTATGGACCTTGGGGTATCAATAAGGTCTGACACTGATCGGTGATACACCTCCCTCAGTGTGATGGTATGCTTTTGTCCCCTCTATGGTGGCAATCCTTGAGGTGACTCAAAAATCTCACAAAATTGTTGTATCAATGATTGTACTGAAAGAGGGATGTCCCTTCATCCCCTTTGATCCCTCAAAGCTATGCAATTCCACCAAAAATCCTCCTCCCTCCTCCTGTATGCCTCTTACCATAGTTTTTAAAGACACCATGGCTTTGTAAAGGCTTGCATCTCCCCTAATTGCCATCCTCCTCCCTTTCACCATAACTCCATCGTCAGCATCCCCCAATTCACCTTAGTGTCCCCCCAAGATCTACAGCCATCTCATCCCCTGGATAACATTAGTGTTCCCTAACTCTAATGGGAGAAACTCCTCCCTCACCTGGATTCCCTATATGGTTAAGACCACTCCCCTACACACCCCTCTACCTGTCTCCATCTTCCCTGCTCCCATCATCACCCCATAATTTCTTGTGTCCACTAGTTTAAGCCTTAATAGGTTTACAACCTAATTGGAGATGAAATTGTGTGTAGCCCCATTGTCTATCAGCACAACTACCTCATTGTCTGTTATTTCTTCTCTCACCTCCATATCGTGGTTCAAAGTGAAGTTCACTAACGAGTTCAAGGAGACCTCAGTCATATCTAAATGTAGCTTTTCTTCCTCCGCTAATGCCTCACTCCAACCTCCCTCCTCAGCTTCCTCATTATCACAGACAGTGAGGACCTGAAGAGTTCGGTCTTTACACCTATGCCCCAGCATATACTTGTCATCCATGATCAAGTGTAACACATAAAATGGTTTGAGAGTGATAATCTATTTTTTTCAAGAGTGATACTCCATTTTTCTTTTCCTTGTTGCCTTATTGCAATATTGTTGGCTTACTGTGTGATTATTTCAATTAGACTTGTTATAGTTATGATTTTTTTGCATAAAATTTTAAATTTTTATGTGATTTTGGTGATTCTTAATTTGCTTTTCATTATTTATAATATAAGGCTAATCTTTTTACCTGAATTAAACTTCTACACTTTTCATTTTTCATCGAAACTAGAAAATAATTATATTAAGATTACTAGTTCATTTTAATAAAATTTAATTTTTGTTGCATAGTTGATCACATCTAAATATGCATCAAATGCTAAGTGTTAAATATCCTAGACTCTAGAGCACATTACATCATTTTGTAACCTCAAAATTCTTTTTTAGTCAAAGTATGAAAGGATTAACCAAAAGGATTCACAAGACTGACCACAAATAGGTGGGTAAGACTAATAATGATGATGAGCGAGAGTAACAATCAATTAAATTCGAGTCAATGCCCTGATTGGTCATGCCAATTGCCAACCATCAATTCATAAACCTATTGAATATGAAACCATTTCCCAGCCATCAAATAAATGGGTTTCTGAGAGGAAACACTTGATGAAAGGAAAACAGCGAAACTTCTTCACAAAATCCACACAAAAATCCCAAAAAACAGTAGATAATTTGTATTATTTGATGAAAGGAAAACAGAAACTCGCAAGATACAATTGATCCTCAATTCAAGAGGAGGATTGATCTCTCCCAAATCTCTAGATGCCGCTAGAGCCCACAAAAAACCTAAATCTAAGAGACCTCAAATTTCAGCCAAATTCAAGATGATCAAACCCTAGGAAAACCAACTATTTAATGCATACAAATCAAAAGGAAATCCCTAAATAGTCCCTACATTCAAATTTCCCTCTCAAAACCCTCAAAAAAGCTTCCTAAAATGTTCTTCTTGAGCGATTGGGCCGCCCGATCTCCGCAAGAGGCGGAGATCCCGCGGTTTTGTGAACATGTTGGTCCCGTGCGGACCGGCTGGACCGGTCTAACATATTCTCACTAAAAAGGCATTGCAACCACTTCATAAAGCATGTTTTAGTCCAAAAAGGGGAAAACTGTGAAAATTCTTATAAAATGCAATTTGAAGTACATAAAGAAACAATTATATATACATTACAGTGTCTTTTGTATCAACTAGATTGTGCAAGCTAACATTTAGCTATAAAAAGTTAAATACCATAACAAGTAGAACTAGTTCCATTCACATTGATGAAGCTTCTTTGTATATTACTAATATTTTAGTGTATCAAAAGAATAGAAATAGTTCATAGTTTATTGAAAGTCAGAAGACCTAAAATAACAACAAATTATATCCTTTTTTAACAAAAGATTTTATTAATTTTAATAATTGTAATATGAAATAACTCTCATAAGACATGCTTAAATAAAACATTACGAGGTACCCACTTGTGTTATGTTTGTTCTAAATCTCAAAACTTGTTACATTCTACTTTATGCGTCAAAGCCCACCAATTAAAGAGCAAATCTAGGCTTGCGTCTCTTGAATATTGAAGTGATTATTATGTGATGCATGGCATGATCTACCACATCCTATAGAAGCATCTAGCATGGACAACTTTGTCATCACTTTCATTTTGCATGAAGTACACGCATAACTTAAACTAATTGATTAGTCCATATTTTTTCGCCAAGATTCTCATGTTTTACTGGCCCCACTTATCTTTACTCGCACATTCAACTAGCTAAATGCCATGATAATTCATGCTCATAAAGAATCAATTGGCACCCCTGTAAATTCAGCATTCACTATTTGGGTATTGAATCGAGCTAATCTAATCATAAATATAGGCATAAACATCTTCACGCATACAAGTTTTTTAGATGAATATCTAGTGTCACAATTAGAAATTCCTTGGAAATTTTGAAGATCTGATGCCTAAGAATGTGAGCTACGAACATAACTATTTCTTTTTGAAAGATTAATTCTATTAGAAAACTAGGTTCATCAATCGCCTTTCCTACTATGAATTTGATATCCAAATTAAAACTCACTGAATACAGAACATGACTTCATTGTACTTGGAGAAATAAATAGAATGAGCACATCATAGTACATAAAAAGATAAAGAAAAAAATCGGTTAGCTTCAAGACAATGATGAAACTAATCAGCATCTTACCAAATCATATCACTAGGTTTTGAAGTTCCAAAACCTATAGGCTTTACTCATAACTTAACAAAACTATTGTCAGATACTCTCACCGGGCACTACACATGCTCAAATCCATAGAGATCAAAAGTTTAGGTGATCAACTTAATAATGGCCTAAGATTCATGTATTATATCACCTTGATGAAATGAAGCACAAAAATTTAATTATTTGTAAAGTTTGTCAAGTCATGTGGACACTTGAAAGCGTTATGTTAAGTAAATAATATGGCATATCTCATTCATTTTCCATAAAATTACATACACTTACAGTTACCTTGTGCAGAGAATGAAATTGACGTTGAATACAAATTAAACACTCCTAATGTCACTTGCATTTAATTACAAGCAAAATCAACATTATATAAGTTATCAATTTCCTTCTATACCACTTCCTCTTAATAGCATTATTACAGATATGTTTCTATAATTTTGATAGAAATATGATCATATTTGAAAATAACATCCCCAGACAAGTCAAGTCTCATATTTTCTAAGACTAGTTGCCTCCCCATGTCCGGGAACCATAGTGTTGGCACTAGTGCTTCGCAGCTCAATGGATGACTAGAAAAATGTATTCCCTATTTACCGGGGACTACACATGTTGAGAACTTTATGTTATATAGTCTTAAACCAATATTATGGGGACTTTGTAAACACCAATTGCTCTTAATGAAAACAATATATTATGATGTACATATTAAAATTATAAATATGAACTAACCATATTGAAGCCATTTCGCTTGTAGGCACTTTTTCATAGAGGGTTTCATAGAAAATCCTCAGTGGGTCTCTCTGTAGTTCCACATTAATAAGGGAAAGCCGTCATTATCCCAAATAAGCACTAAAGCAATCAATGAAAATTGAGGAGGAAGTCTTCCTTACAATCTCTGGTGGGTCATGCTTCTGACCTGGAAGTTCAAACACTTTCTTTTCTTTCTTATCATTCTTAACCTTTTCTTGAGAAGCCTCAACCTTCTTCACTTTCACCTGGGTCCTCTTTTCTTCGTTCCTTTTCCTCTTTTTACTCTTCTGAAATACAAAAGATTAAGAAACAAAAATAAGAAAAATAGAGGATCTCACAGCCCAAAATGCAGAAATGGAGTAGGACTAAAAACCCCGCATTAAAAGAAACACCTTCTTGTATTCTTCTTCGTCTTCAAAATCCAGATGAACTTCCTTTTTCACACTTTTCTTTAAAACTTCTTTTGTCTGCATTTCTATAATCAGTCAGCATAATGGAGAAAGTAACAAGAAAAAAGTTGGTCCTGGGCGCAAAGAAGAAGTATGCACCTTCAGAGGTTTCTCCTCCTCATCATCTTCGGGCTCATACTTCTCAACCTTGGGAGAATGGGATGGCCTTTTCTTCAGACCGTCCATTTTCTGCATTTCAATGATAAATCAGCTCAATCAAGTATTAAGCAATAACGGGTCTATGATCAATCCATCGCCAAAAATAGAAGAATGTACCTTCAGAGGCTTCTCGTCTTCATCATCCACGGGCTCCTCTTTCTTCACCCTGGGAGGATTGGAGGGTTTTTTCTTCTTCGCCTTGGAAAAAGCAAGCGGAACGTCATCGTCGTCTAACCCGTCCTTGGATGTTGGTTCCTTCTTTTTCAAGGATTTGCGATTGAGAGCAGAAATGGGGCCGTCAAGGTCGTCCTCTTCTTCCTTCACGGCTTGCTTTGCTTCTTCCGTCATTTTTCAAGAGGAAAAACTTGAGCGAGGGTTTAGGTTTTACAGCCAAAAAAGAAAGGGCAGTAGAGAAGCGAATAAAAAAGACTGGAAGGGAAGCCAGCCGGAAGGTTGGATTATATAGGTTTAGGGCGTAGTAGAATTTGGGCTTAGCTCTAAAGAAAATATTTTAAATATTTGAAAAAAAAAATTAATGGTAAAATACTAAAATTAGAATTAATTTAATTATTTTAATATACGAAGATCCATCATTTAAACGGATAAAAGAGATGGTGTAATATTCATAAGAGACATCAAGATTTTCAGATGAAAAACCTTTCATCTGAAAATGGGAAAAACCACGGGATTTGACCCAATTTGAATGAATCAATTATTATTTGCGGTTGATTACAAATGAGGTATTTCCTTAGGGGAAGGCATTGGCTTGATGCAATAAATATACATCATATAAAATTCATCACATGATGAGACTTGAAAAAATCACTATTGACGTGTTCGTTTTGCTTCTTTTAAGTTCTTCCCTTGGATGGGGAGTTTGGACTTTCTTATATAGATGAGGAAGGGAGGCAGGAGGGCTTATAGATTTACTTAAGAAAAAAAAAATATAAAAATAGAAAGTCGCTCATTATCTAATTTTAAAAAGGAATTTACATATCTACCACATTATTCTTATCTATTTGCATCTCTATTATTAAATTTCTATTTTTTTTGTCTCAATTGTAGAAATGTACAAACCGAGAAGATAAAACTAAAGAACAATATTATTGATTTCTTAATAATTTACACACAGGTTATACATCTATATATATAACAAGGTATGAGAAGAGGTACACGTGTAATAATCTAATTGGATCAAATGGCTAACAGAAGTAATATAAGTATCTGCTCTTAACATCCCCCCTCAAACTGGGTGTAGGATGAGATAGTCAGTTTGCTGCGAATAGTCTTGAACCGAGGTGTAGAGAGCGGTTTGATTAGAATGTCTGCAATTTGATCAACTGTACTACATCAATGACATCAAAATATATAAATTAAAATTACATTCTACTTTTAAAAAGTTAATATTAGTGATAAATTTTATGTTTTTTAAAAGATTTAAGTATTATATAAATGTATAATAATAATCTCAAGTAAATTAATTAATTTTACTATTATGATATTATTTATCTAAGAATATTCAGACGTTTTTTCTTTCAATTTATTTCAACAACTTAGTTTATTTTAAGTTTATAAGATGCAAATCATATGAGAAATTCCGCATTGACACGCCCCCAAACATTGCCTTTATCGAATTTTGAGGCATATCTTAGTTAAAAACTTTCAAAATTAAATTTGGGACCATATAAACTTTAATTTTAACAAATTTAATATCTCAAACAGTCGAACCTAACGACATTGAAATCGGTCTAATCTCAGCCTGAATGGGTCTAAATCAAGGGACTAAATCCTATTTGAAAGGTTCAAAGCATTGATTAGATAATCAAATGATCTCTAAATATAGCATGCTTATCGAGCGACTCAACGAGACGAATCCAACAAGCCCAAAGTCACTTAATTCTGACATCATTAAGGCAAATAAATGATTGAAAAATGCTCTATGATTGTGGGAATTAGTACGAGTCGTCCGATGAATCACTCAAAAAGTGCCTTGAATCCCCTTCATATTTATAGGATGTGCCGCTCACAAAAATATATAGATAGACCCCACACTCTGTACATGAGGGAGACCTTTGGCTAGAGATTAAATAGAGCTCTCAGGCTTTAAGGATCTAGAGCTTCAGCCAAATATTTTTTTGGTAGAAATTATTCTGTGCAGAAGCTGGACGTAGCTCTATGTCCGGAGGTAAATCAGGTGCAGCCACGTCAGCGGTACAGAGCAATACCGAGCGGCAATACGCATCAAAGGTGTGACATGACTCATTCTAATTGATCTCTAGAGGACGTTTGGCCTCTGTACAAAATAATTAATCCTTTTTTTAGGGTTTCAAAGTTCAATTTTTTTTTTTTTTTATAGAAAGGACGAAGGCCAACACTAAAAAACAATTTGAGGGCTTCTACATAGAGAAAAGTAGACATGAAAGAAGAAATTTATTTTAAAATAAAAAATTTTCATAATAATTTGGCTCCATTTGCCATAATTTTTTACTATTTTTGAAAATAAATTTTTACAATAAAAATTTTTAGCTCAAAAAAATTTTACACAAAAAAATTACTTAAAAAAATTAGTAAAAAATTATTACAAATAAAACCTTAATATGATCTTTATAAATTTAGATCAATGATATACTTTGATAGAGTTTTATTATACACTCATATTTATCCGAATTAAATTAATATAAATAATTGTAAATTAGACTTAACAATTCATTAATAATTGTAAATCAGTTTGAACAGCTTTTGACTAAAAATTCCACAATTTTTAGAATAATTAGTCATAACTCTTATATTAAGGAAGATAGCACATTATGATCAATAAAAAAAGAGCTAACAAATTAAATATACTTTGAAAGTATAGCTCTGAAAAACAACATTTAACACTTTAGGGATACAAAAATAATAAATAATCAAATTGATTCGGAGATTCTCCTTCACAAATATTCTTCTCACTCCCTATTTTCTATCTCTTTTCTCAATTTCTTCCTGTAGATATAGGGACTCACAAAATCTATTTGAAATATTTTAGAGTTGATTGGATTAGTAAAGCCCAATGATGGTTTGGAATTATTTTATGTTTATATTTCAATATGAAATGATGATATATTATTGGTTTTTAAAAATAAGTTTTTTTATTAAAGATTATACATGTCAATTCATGTAACGATAAGGAGGGCAGCAACTGACGAAAGTGAATAGTGGTGGCTATGACGACGATGGTGGACAACAATGGAGAGGTGGAATTGGAGGAAGTAAGGTCGTAGGGTGGCAACAGTGGCCAGTGATAATGATAGGGATAATGAGAGCGACGACCTTGATCAACTAAGCCTCAACTATCCTCATTGGTTTTTCGGTGATTGTGCCACAAAGCCGAAGATTAGGAGATACATCACTATAGAGATGATGCAATATGCACTTTTTCACATACTTGTAATGTCAACATATTAATGGTAGCATGTGTGCATGCTCTAACAAAATAAGTCATTTCAACTTCGTTTTAGAAAGCAATAATAAAGCCGTCCCAAAGGAAGCCTAAATCTTTTCAGATATGGATGACCTTCATTTTGTCTAGATCTAATGCAATAACCAATTATCATTTTCTTATTACATTTATCTTGCTCAAAATTATGGAGCATGCCTCAAATTACATAACAATAGATAAAAATTCAATATGATCATATCAATAGAATCCATAGTTAGTAGATCTACAACATACTACAAATTAGCTTGTTTAATATCGAGATAACATAACTTTTATAATTTTTGATCAAATTAAAATATTAGAGGTAGGATAACAATAGCCTATCTGAAGAGGAACAATTTTCTTAACTAATTCGGCCGATGAAATCGGCTTGAAGACCCCAAGCCTAGCATTCTCTTGTCTTCTTCCGCCACCAATCAACTAGATGAAAGAAATAAAATGATTTTGACTTTTAATAAGTTTGATAATGGATTTATATATTTTTCAAAATTTTGACCTAGCGTTGCAACGCCAGCTTTCCCAACAGTGCAACACTCTCAAATAGAGATCTCAACACTACAACACCAGCTTCCTAACACCCATCTAACATAGAGGGTAGCGCCGTAAATCTCAACTTAACAAATTTTTATTCCAAATTCAAGCCACAAATCGCTTCTCCGGCCCAAATAAACATAAACCTGATTTTAAATATTTTTCAAAATATATATCAAATAATTCACAAATCTTACTTGTCCAATTCAGGTCATCAGATGATCTAATCACACACAACTCTCCTTGGCCTATTGGTTGAGAGCTAAGGCTTCCAACTAAGAGGTCTAAGGTTCGAGTCTATGTGTATGCGTTGTGTGTGTGAGTTTGCCTTAAATGGCCTAAATGTCCCAAAAAAGATGATCTAATCACTATAGAAGCAGTTGTTACATTGCTATGTTCTTAGGAATCGTGCAATTGCTTTAAAAAGAGACAATCATTTTGAAACTTCAAAAATTCTATCTTTTATAATTAAATTTGTCAACATAAATACATGATAATTTTAGGTAGGTTGCCTTAGACCATCTCCAACGGAAAATCGCATTTTTCACTCCAAAATGCTGTGAAACTTAAAAATGCCACGATTCATCTCCAATGGAACTCAATTTTGAGAAGGTAACGATCTTTTTTTTTTTCTTTCGCGCGCTTCTTGTCAAGTTCGGTAGACCGAGAACGATGATGAACAGTTCATCATCAATATTGGCGTCCTACTGTAGTACTGTTCACCCACATGAAAATAGCGGAAGTTTCACCGTTCGGCTGGAGCTCAGAGGCAACGGCATTCAAGCATTTGGAGTTCCGTTAGAGATGCCCTTACCTGCACGAAAGTGTCATATGTCCCATACCTAAAGTTTAATCCTCCTCATCGTGACTAAGGCTTCATTTGAAACAGCTTTTTATATAAAATTTTTAAATAAAAAATTTTTGAATTAAAAATTTTTATAATAGAATGCTGCTTTAAGAAGCAATAAGAAAGTCATCCCAAACGAAACCCAAGTCACATAACTTGTCTTGACAAATGATCAATATAGACCAAAAATTGAAGGATTGCTTGCAAAATTTTATGAAGATAATTTATTTTACATTTGCATGGCCTTCAAAACTTTTTATAAAGGAAATCCACTTTAAAATACAAATTCTTAAAGTTACGCCACATATATGATAATTTGTAAAGCTAATCTATGAATACAATCTCTAATCACCCATAAGCATAGTACACAATGTTCAAATAGAAAAATAAAATTGTTGAAAATCTCGATAATGATCATTTTGACAAAAAAATTTCAAAGAAGACCATTTTTCAAAAATGCCATTAAATCCTCGTGCTCAATTTTGATTCATATCCAATAAAACATATAAAAATATATTAAAAATTTCAAAATATTCAAGTGATATATAACCTCGATGCTAAAAGTAAAAAATTATCCACCCTCCTAAATAATTTGATGATGGCGATTGATACGTCATCATGAAATTATCTTCATCGGGCATGAATCTCGAGGCAAAAATCAAGTTAGGAACTTCAAAAATTAAATCCGGGAGGACCTAAACTCCGATTTCAGCGAGCTTACAGTTAAACTGAGCGTCTCAGAAATATGAACTCAACGACACCAAATTCAACTCAATCTAAGCCCAAATGAGTCCAAATCAAGGACCCGAAGTGCGGTTGGATGGTTCGAATCACAATTTGAGTTACCAAATAGTCTCCGATTTTAGCGAGCTTATAGTCGAATCGAACGGCTCGACGAGATGAATCCAACGAGCCCAAGATCGTCAGATTCCTACATCACTAAGGCCTTCAAATGGCTGACGAATGGTGTATGATCAAAGGATTCAATATCAGCCGTCCATTCAACCACTCCATGTTCGCCCCTGATCTCACACCTATTTACAAGCCATGCCACTACAAAAAAACTATAAATAGAACCCTCATTTTTCACAAGAGGACTCAAGCTAAGAGAGAGAAGAAGAAGAGAAGAAGGAGGAGAATCAGCTCCTCGACCACCGCCAGAGTTTGTCCTACCGCCCGAACTCGCCGGGATTCTGCGTGATATTCGGGAGAACGTCGGAATTCTGCCCAACTTCCACGTGATGCTGAAATTCTTCCCAATTAACAA